>NW_026891588.1:0-30843 GCF_015708825.2 Lethenteron reissneri
GCAATTTAAGAGGCTGATTATGTGCAGATCTGAACTGGTATGACCACCAGAACCAGATATGGCCCATCACTGAGAACTCAAAAACCGTTGAGACCACCACTGGTACATTTACATGTTTACCGATTATCTTAGCGCATTGTGCCTACTTTACGTTCAAATGGCAATCCGATTTACAAGGTAATTCAATCAAAAGCAGTTTTAAATCGAAATCATTGTATTATTGACGCAGTATCTGCGTAAAATAAGAAAGCATTGGTTGAAGTATAAACCTGAAAACAATTGGTCCTTAAGTACTAGAGGTCACTGAATAGCCACATTATGGTATTGCACTCCAGTAATCTTAGCGTTGTGTACCGGCGACAGACAACATCTACTGTAGCAGAGATTTTTTTCGAAATCTTGCCTTGAAATATATTAATCTAGTCAAGATTTGAGTCTTAAAGTAGATTTTAAGCTGCAAGTGTATAGTATCATTTGGCATCTGGGGGTTTTTTGCGTAGGGGTTCTGTAGCATTCACGGATTAATCAGAACTCTATCCTGCAATTTGGAAAACGTGCCAAATAGGTCGAATAATTACCTTGCCATGCTACTACTTTGCAGAAGGTCCTCCACTGCAGAGAGCTTTAGAGAGCCCCTCTAGAAGGTAGTGTGGCCTACTCTTCCACTCTGACTTGAGGTTTTGGATGAAGCGGGACTACCACACTTTACCCCACCAATATACGACTTGTCGATCGACACGTCTGCTGATGGATAGGCTTCCGCGCCAGTAGATCGAATCAAACCGGTGACCTCTGGTTTCGCTGGCCCACCGCACTGCTAACTAACCCTTAGACCACTGCAGCATCATTGCCAAATTAGTATTCCCTTAACAAAAAGAATGAGACTTGGAGAAAAGGATATTATGGTATGGGGTGTATTCGTTGCCAGGTTTTCCAGCTGCATGAGTTAAGATCAGTAAGGTACTGATTAAAATGAATTCCATTCTCTACCCCTTTGCTGTTTCTCCAGAAGGTGTTTTTTTCAATGAAAATTACAATGGCATTTTTGTTTGATGGCATAATCTCAGCTGACATTGCAAAACCGTGTCGAAATACTCTTCCGTCATGCGATACCAAATCGTGGTTCATGTGTTAAGGTCGATTGAACAAGACTATTATATTTTTTATTATAAGTTGTATAATTTGGCGTTGGCACAAACTAAACATCACGCCTGGTTAATTTGTCTTATCATTGATAGAGTTCTTTTTAATGAAATTTTATTTTAATTTCTTTTAATATACAGTACTACAAAGGTAATTAGGTTGTTAGCTCTTAAATACATATTTAATTTTTTATTGATTTCTGATGGTATATTTAATCAAGCATGCAGATACCTGCAGTTTTAAATTAGCTCGTAAGTTATTTTCACTTTATATAGTAAAAGTACTATATATATAAATGAATACGTGAGGGTTTTTTTGGTGACAATTTTCAACCATACTTAAGACGATATTGAGAGAGAAATGAACAAAGAATCGTAAGACTGATAGAAACTGACAAGAACAAGTCTGTGTTGAGTGTTTATAATGTTTCAAGGGTTTCCAATGGATTTCACATCTCATTTTTATACGGTACAACATAGATCTGGTCCGCCAGGCACTGACGTACAGGCGGGCACATGGCAAGGTCATATACGTGAACATCCATGGAAAATGACAGCGACACCATGCATATATACTGCACTGGGATGTGGGCAGTTCATTGGTCAGGGAGGATATGTGACGTTTATAATGTCTGCTTCCCACCTCTTAAGCAGCACCACTGTATGCAGGGTAACGCGTGTAAATGTTACCTTGGTTTAAAACTTGACAAAGAGGTTTGGCAGTTTTCGTTGCTTTTCCCCATGGTGTGGTGAATCGATGTCGTAAATTGGATTGTTGGAAGACGTGAATTAAGGCGGCGTGGCTCAGTTGCCATAAAGTTGGCGTCGCGAAAAAAGTCATTGCCTTGAAATGCAATTCGCCGAGAAAGACTTGGAAAGTTGGCTGCACAGTAAGAGAACGTGTTGTTCAGGTGGTCTGCGGATGTTATATGGAGGTGCTTGGAGCACCGTTGGTCGGAAAGGAATGCACTGTACACTCTATATGGCAGGTGGTCTCAAGTCCTACATCGCAAATGAAAAGGGTGCAGACTCGTACGTGACTGCATATTACACTCCAGTCGTAACTCACAACGTGGCTTACTTTCAGCCTGGAGCTGTCTCCAGAGAATAATATCTGCCTCCCAGTACGACTGGTAGTGGAAACGCTTTAAAATACAGGAGATCTTCCTTTTCAAAATACTAAGACCACCGGTCATGTATGTATGTGTACCGCTGTATCGTGTAATGGTAAGGTTTGTCGTGAATGAAGGTATTGGGAAAGGGATGAACAGGACAAAACAAATGAACGGAAACACCGCTTCAGGTCTGCATTTAAGTATTATTATTTTTTGCCAAGAAACACAATTTCACCTCAGATTAGTTGAGGTTCTAGGGTCATTATAGGAAGTGCGTGTCAACAGGCAAAGCTTTACCACCGTCATAAAACACAACGGAATTATCAAACAGTTTAGTTGTATTTTAGTGTGAATGCAAAACACTCGGCATCTACAAAACTGTGCTTATTTTTACATGAAATTACTTCATGCTGGCCTTTTGCAGTGGTTCCGTGACTTTGTGTCCAATGGTTAAAAAAAGGTATTTTGAGAGTACAGCTTTGGTGACTCAGAGGACTGATGTCACGTTTGTGTGGTAATGTTTTGGTTGTAATGTTTTAGGGAATGTTTAGTTTTTTAGTTAAGAGGGAACGACTTCAAATGGTCCACACAAGTAGCAGGTGGCTGATGAGAGGCACCGCGCATCAAGGTGACTGACTGGGCCATCGGCCAAACAATGGAGAGAGGAGGAAAGAAAATCACCTCTTAAATTTCAACAACCACGTCTCCACTTTCGGATGGAATTCCACCCTCCCCAACCGGCCCCCCTGATAAACTTAAAATTTTTCACAACAAATTCTTTTTCATCGCCACTCTCGTTACAAAGTGCCCGGTTTTGCTCTCGATGTACACTGGCTTGGAGCAGTAATCGCCACGAGGTGCTTGTTCAGTTATCTCCCCCCCCCCAGGAGGTGATTTCAAGAGACAGTCTCGGAAACGATTTCGATGGATTCCTGAAGTCAAAATTCGATTCCAATGTCACATTAACAACCGCCACGATTTACAAAGCGTGTTTTATGACTTTGGCGTCCATTCTATCAGCTGAACGATTCAGCATGCTGCTGCTGTACAGCGTTGCAGTGGCTGCACGAGTGCAAGTGACTCGTGTGTTTTATTTTACGATCGTAGAAAGTGGCCGAGAGATAGGCGACAAGGTGGCGTCTTGATTTGTTACTGACTGTGCTTGGGTCGCTTTCTTCTTCTGTATGGGGCATGTACATTTGTAAAGTACACTGTAAATTGTTACCAAATAAAATGTTGTAAAATCGTATTTTTGTTTTTGTTTAAAGTCTAACCTTGACCGTACAATTTTTGTGACCGTGGTCGATCTCACGTATGCCACCTTCAAAGACGGTCAGACCTAGCCTGGTTATCAATGGCACGCGACTGCGGTGTGCGTGCCAGCTCTGCTGGCCAGAATCCCTCTGAAACCTTGTTGTTTGGAAACTATAAAAGCCGAAAAAATGTTGTCACACGCATAAAGCTGCGGGCACTTCATCTCAAACCACTTTATGGTGCAAAGCACCCAAATGTGTGCAAACTCTTGGCGCCAGCTGTTACAGGGCACTCGCGGTTGTGGGGAATTTACTGGTGCTGTATAGAGCAGTGGATTAACCATTGCTGCTGATGAGGAACACGTGGATTCGAGAACATATGCAGGTTACAGTTGTTTGTAATTCAAACAGCTAGGAGACATACGTGGGCCCGGGTAGGACGTCTCATGGATAGAAGGGACGATGACCGACGGTCGAGTATAAAGACGGAGTGGCAGGCAAGGGACGGAACGAGTCTGAGAGAATGCCCACAGCTCGCGTTTAGGTAATTGGTGGATTGTTACATCGCAAGATTCGTGAGATATGGTCGACGGCTTGTGGGGGCCTTCATCCAGCAGTGGATAAACCAAGGCTGATCGTGATGGATTCAGTAGCACGGGTTGACTGTACTCTAAAGCGACAGACTTGGCTTGTGTTAGCGTCAAGAGCACATGTAGATATCCCCATGAATTGTCATCATCATGTTGGATGAGATAAACCAGAAACCATGATGTGACTTATCAGTGAAACCCGTGACATAACGAGAAACTAGAACTGGCACGATTTGTCGGCTAAATATTATAACCAACTACTTGCGTGGTCAATTACTCGGGCACCTTGAAACATGGTGGGAAATTCCATCCTGCCTCCGAAGGCAGGAAACCCCCGAAACACATGCCCAGCGTGACGCGGCAGACGATGTCGATTATGTCGTCACGAAGCCCCGCCCAACACCTCCCGTCCAGCAGCACACGTGGGAACAGGTGAAAATGTCAAACGATCAGCTGAATTATAAAAAAAACAATCGGAGTAATAGATGACTTTAATAACGGTTAGCCAGCTAAACTTAAAGGGAATATTTAATGTTGAAATAAGCGTGCCACAAACAGAAAATAGCTTGCAGCCAATATTTAAACAACTTCAACCTTAAACCATTTGAAACATCAGATGAGGTATAGTCAACAGTGTTGACCTGAAATTGATAAACTTCAGCCATACTAAATCAATCTCCCCAAGCCATCGTCATCAGTGTGATTCAACAATTCAACTCGCCACCACTGCCCATGAGCAAGAACCAAAAATACTCAAATTCACCGTACAAGCTCCCTTTTATGCGTGACCTCTACTATCTGTAACCCTGAAGCTGTTGGTGAAATCCTCCTCCGTAATACACTGCCGTTCTCTGTGTCGCCCACACTCGGTCACTTGTTCCGCTGTGCGCGGATGAGTCTGCCGATGGAATGGCAGCCCAAAAGGGGTGAACACCATTGAGAAAAGGGTGACCACCGTGAAGATGGAGAGATGAGATCAGTTCGTGTGTGCGGAGTCTGCAGGATGGTGAAAAATGACCGTGCCACAGAGAGGCCTTATCCAGCAGTGGATATATCGTGCTAATGAGGGTGATATTGTAATTGCTGATGGTGAGGATGCTGCTGCAGCTGCGGTTACGCTACACTTGCCACACATATGTTCAACTTCTTTCGCGCCGTACGTAGCCAACCATGCTAAATCACACGATACTACTCCGCACCGTCCTTGTATCCACGTTTGTGTGCGGATAAGAGGAGTCGCATGAAAAACTCATCCTGTCATCCTGAATTAATTTCCAGATTAAGATCAGTTCTTTTCTCAGTTAATAGGAGGCGATCTTCGCTCAACGGCAATAGCTTTACTGTGATTATGAGCGAGGTCATGGTGACTTGAAAGGGATGCCACCACATATCTCATCATCACTCCCCTCTTTCTGATGAATCACGCATGTCCTTAAAACCATCGACTTTAACTGAGTTCGCAATTGAGGCTGTTGGGAATCTGAATACTCATGCCAACAAACCTTTTCACTTGTAGTGAGCGACTTCCGAAACACTTCGTCTTATTTATTCTCACACTTTAAGCACAACATTGGGCGATACATCGATGTAACGTTCTACGCAGCTACACAAAGCCGACCCTTCTACACAACCCCATCGGTCGGCGTCCAACTACACAGCGGTCTGATGAGCGCAGCGACGGCGACGATGAGAGCCTTGCAGAAGATCGCCACGTGGCCGGACGACGAAGAGAGAAACTGATGAAGACCACAATGTAGGCCGGTGGTTGCCCCAACTTTATATTCATGATATTATTCTCTACTTTATAAGTTCCTTTCATATTGAAGCATATCAAATCGCTGTACATAAAAAAAACTACACTCACGAGTATAGATACAATTATAAGCAAAATAGAAACCTATAATATCAACGACGACTCTAGAAATTCCAATAAAATGAAGAACTAAAATAATCATTGCAGAGTAATCCAATCATACAACAAAATATATTCATACTCTTTGGTTTTTTCGGTAAAGTCAAGTAGGTAAAAAATAAAATAAATGAAAACGAAATTAAATCACAACGTTTCAGAGGCAACACAAGCTTCCGTCTTCAGGTGGGAAAGCTTTTAGAAATGCCAGCAGGCAAGGCATTAAGAGGAATCTAACATAGATTAATAATGGCATGCACCAGCCTCTCTCGGCATCAGGAAGTGACAGCAAAAGTCTTAGTCGAGCTATGTTGCGTACATGAATAAACTAGATTTTGGTAATATTACGTACATGAGAGTAAGCTCAAATCCAACATTTTTTTTTTATAAATTATGAAAACCCCCGTAAGAATGTTAATATGCATGTTGAAATTATTCCGCACCGTACATAGCCAACTGTGCTAGGGTGGGGGACGACGACAACAAACTAAACACAAAAAGCAGTTCTAAAGAAATTCGTTTTCAATCTAGATGATTTAAAAGTGCATAGCTCCAGTGGTGTCCTAATATCGGAAGGAAGAGTGTTCCAGACGGCCGCAGAAGCGCATCTGAAGGCGCGCGACGCAGTGACCGCCTTTGTTCGATCCCGAGCCAAAAACCGCTGCTGGGAGGATGACCGGAGTCCACGTGATGGTTGATGCACAACAACACACACAGAGGTGCTGCTCACAAACAGCAGAAGTCACACCCCTCCCCTCTCCCTCCACCATCCTACAATTGTGTCTTTGTATCACTGCTGCCTGAAGCGGACGGCTACACTTTCAACTCTTTTTTAAATCCTTTATATTAAGTTCGCTTGCTTGCTTACGACCGTGCAAATCTTTCGGTCGTTTTTTAACCCACTTCCCGTGATCCAATCGAGCTGACATTTTCCACACAGACTCGTTGTGCGTGACAATCAATGTTCGTGAAAAAATATTTCCAAAATTGTACACTTTTTAGGACAAAAATATTATATTTAATTACCAATTGCTTAATGGTGCCATGCAATCATCTGACCCATAGGTGGCAGCCATCTCAAGCCAGAGGACGAGAGGACTCTAGCCGCCACGCATATAAAGGATTTATGGTGAAAAACTTTGTTTTTACGGGTTATACTTGTTTAGTTGGTGGTCTCATCAATAACACGACCAGGTGTTCAGCCCTCTTCTGAGTAAGGTGGTCTAGAAGAAGGCCGAGCGCATATTGTGCTGCATGTGGTGGGCACGTGACACGCACGCAAATGTCTGAATGTGAGTCTCTTCTCTCTGCCGCGTGTGAGAGCAGCTTCTCTTTCATTCTAGATTTGAAGCTTTCGTGACTGCAAGGATTCATACTCTTAGGTTTTTTGGTAAAGTCACGTCGGTAAAAATAAATAATAAAAATAATAGAATAAAATAATAAATCACGACGTTTCGGAGGCAACACAAGTCTCCGTCATCAGGTGGGACCGTCACAGCTAGATGTATTCTATCAAGTGAGGCAAAATTCCAAGAGACAAGCTCTTAAATACAATTTCGATTTAAAGCTTTCGTGACTGCAGGGATTAATCTTATTGGTTCTTTCGAGGGGAGGGGGGGAGGAGCTTATCTGAATGTGGTAGCCAATCAATGGAACGTGTTGGGGGGTGGGCGGGGCTAAAAGAGAACAATCGACTTGGGGTTGTAACCGGTGTTGGCTGACAATCCAAATACACAAAAGCAGTACTGTTAAACACTGGGGATGTCAACAACTCGGTAAAGTAGAATAGTACCTGTCAAATAAGATGGTACAAATATGTGTTAGTTAAATCTTTTTTACATGGTTAATAACATCTTTCCAATAATTACTCAGTTTGTACCCATGATCACGGTTGAGGTTATGTCTGTGTTGGTATATGTTCTCTTTGAGCAAAGTGTGTGGCGTCAACTCAAGGCGTTTAAATGGAAACCTCCCGCAACAGTGACACCAGCTGGCAGCGTTCTACGCTTCACCCAATTCGTCCTGGGGCTCTTATCTCTCGCGACGACTGCTTTGCAGTCGTCATTCGCACGAGCAGTTAGTCTCAAGGACTCTCACCAGTGCCGGATTATCCTAGTAGCACAAGTAGCTACTACACGTGTAGTAGTAGCTACATCTGTAGTAGCTACTAAATAAGTAGCTACTATAGATGTAGTAGCTACGGGCCCCGCACTTTCAAGGGCTCCGCGCTAAATGCTTTCAAGCTATCAATTCCGGTTCAGTGATTCTGCACTTGCTGTATTACTATAGTACTATACCGCCTTCAACTTTTATGAACGACTGGGTGTTTAAGGTTAGTGATTTGTCGTATTATCTGGCTGTATAGCAAATGAAAAATACAATTACTTTAAAATGCAAGTAAAAATGCATGTATTTTCATATTTATGTGGGTTTTTTTAAAGTAGGGCCCCTTTCTAACATATGCTACAGGCCGCGCACGAGCTTAATCCGGCACTGACTCTCACATCCCAGGATCATGAGAGGTGGTTGCCGGCCTTCATCCGCCAGTGGATTGACCACCACTTGTCACAGTGATGGTGAGCCGGCCTTCACGCACTCAGCGGATATTTCGCGAGCAAGGCCGTGAATCTGGTTGGCTGCATGTGGATCTCTTTAAAAGCGTGCACTGCACACGACATATTACTTACGCAGCATTTGACCTTGGGAACTTATTTTGGAATGTAATGCATTTCGCAGCTTCCAACTGACACGACATAAATTACTGTTGATATTGGAGACTGTCCATTGTAAACCGAGGAATTAAACTTGCCATCTGGTAAACCAGAAAATCCAACCACAGCTGCGCCGCAGTGGCAGTACAACCCTACTTTCAATACACTGCTGGATGAAGGTCTCCACATCATACCTGTCAACCCATATGGTTTAACCGTATTACAGGGAAATTGAGTTTTCAGGTACATACGGAGTACAGCCGTTTCAATACGGGAAATTGTATTATTATTAATTTTTGTGTTTCCCCCTTGTGATGTAATTAAGTAGAACGTGTTTTTATTCTTTATTATTTTTATTATTTTATTATTTCCCTTCTACGTGACTTTACCGAAAGAACCAAGAATATAATCCCTGCAGTCACGAAAGCTTTAAATGTAAATTTAGAACGTGTTTATATTTATTTAAAGTTGCGCATTTTGATGTGACGTCACATTTCTCAAATCCCCCCACCTCTTCTTGTTTCTTTCGGTAAAGTCACGTAGAAGGGAAGTAAAAAATAATAAAATAAAACATAATAAAACAATTCTCACGACGTTTCGGCTACAACGCAAGCAGCCGTCTTCAGGTGAAGAAATTTTCTTCACCTGAAGACGGCTGCTTGCGTTGTAGCCGAAACGTCGTGAGAATTGTTTTATTATGTTTTATTTTTATTATTTTATTACTTCCCTTCTACGTGACTTTACCGAAAGAAACAAGAAGATGAATCCCTGCAGTCACGAAAGCTTTAAATCGAAATCCCCCCCACCTCGTCACACATCGTCACAAATGTCTGACCCCCCCCCCAGGTGCGTGACGTCATTTATGGACGGCCCCTAAGGGGTTGACAGGTATGCCACATTGCTCCGTGGGGGGTCATGGTGGCTGTTTGACCATACTTCATAACGCTGGTCGATGCGGCTTGGTGAAGGTGTGAAGCATAAAGGTGGTACAGTACAACAGTAGGTTCTGCTCCCCTGCCCATAATGTAGTCCCCAGGCTATCACACAGTGGCGGCTCCTGCAAAATCTCTCAGGGGGGGCAAATGTCTGGATGATTGATAAGGATAAGGTTCACCCATGCAATGGATAAATTAACAGCTTAAGCATGTAAAGGCAACTTCACTTCTTTAATATTAATGAAAAATAAAGTGACTCTTACAATACATCTTGTTTGTTTCTATACTCACTATTAAAACAAACCACTCAAGTTTCTTTTATTAAAGATTCCACTAGGTGGCGACAAATTATATTGTTGGATGAAACGTGCTTACGTATGATGACGTAAGCACGTATGATGACGTAAGCACGTTAGGGCGAGCCCTCCCGGAAGCCATAGAGAATGCATTGCAGCGCCCCCGTTCGAAAAAAAACATCTTTGAATGTAAGTCTATGGGACCACTCGGGGCGATTCTCAGCTGGAGGGAAATCGCCCAAAAAGAGGCGGTACTCCACAGAACGTGACATGACGCTGATTGGACTATATCCAGAGGCACAGTGACAGCTAGCGTGACTCTGTGGTTGAATGACATTGGTGGTGCGTCGCCCAATCGCCATAATGAAGAAACCGCCCCTGCTATCACACCTATAGTAATAGTAATATTAGTGCTATCACACCTGTTGTGCATGGTGGCCACCCATTCAAGCACAATTCAGGCTAGAACTTTGCTTAGCTTCCAAGAACTGAAGAAATCGGACGTATTCAAAGTGATTTGTATGATTATATATTTACGAAAAGGGGAAACGCATTCATAATGACAGTAGTTGTTTGATCGTCATTTAAATGCAGCCAATTAAATTAAAAGGTATTTTAACGCTCTGATAAAGTGGAAAATTCCCATGGTGAATGCAGACCATGAAGTAACAACATGATAACACGAGGTATGCTATGCTATGTACTGAAATAGTATATTACTGGAAATTACCGCATTGATTACACGAAGCATCGACAATACTTTGTATATTTTAATTAATTCATGTCATACGATTAACACATGGATGGCACAATCCTGAGTATGAGGCTGAAATTTACAATAAAATGTGTAATGATATTTAATTCTGGACACTTCTAAGCGAAAGTAATTTGTGTAAATGTTGAAGTAAAAAATAATACGTGGATGGGGCTATTTTGCTGACCGCAGAGGGCAGAGTAGCAAATCACGATGGTTGTCGTGTACTTCATATATGATCTGCTTCTTCACCAACTCACACCCTCCTGAATGGTTACCTATGATCAAAAACAACGCCCACGACCCGCACGGCGTAGGTAGTAGGCCCTCATCCAGCAATGGATTCACAAACGAGCTTTGCATGGACCTTTTAGATCAGTTTGTCGTGTAGCTAACTCGTTTTAACATGGCGAGACAAATGTCAACTTACTTGATTGGCATCAGCGAGATTCAACTATAGTTTGGTAGCAGGCACCGATAAACACCATGGGTCTCATTCCCATCTTCACGAATATTTGCTGTACTCCCCAGGTTAAACCCACACAAATCAAAAAAATCCAAACGTGTATATGTATTCATTCGGAATTGCAATTTGTTCAAAAGGTCAAACTAATGGAAATAAGTAGTGCATAACCCAGCCAGTTTGGTTGCCGGCCGGCAGAAAACATCGATGGAGAGATTTCTGAATCAGCCGTGGGCTCTCTCCCTCACCATCAGCAAGCTCCATTTGTGAAGTTTTGTTACAACATCCCCCACAATTAACATGGCGTTTAATCAGCAGCGGATTGACATAGGTGCTCGCATTTTAATTTTTTGCGAAGTGGTGGAGACAGCATCAATACAAGTTAAAACAGTCACACATTGAGCGGGTTTTTGGCGTGACAAACTTTGGAACATTTGCTCCAGCACAACCCTCTCTTGATTTGACCGTGGGACAGCGTATAACTTATAAACAAGTTTGATTTATTTTTTTCCACACGAGTTGGCACGTGACAATTGGAGAAATATATTTACACACAGCAGTTTAACCGAGGGAATGTCCTATAAAGGTTCAAAATGAAATTCGCCCAAGCTGATCTGCTGCCAAAATGTGTTTCAGCGACTTTAATATTATTAAGTATAAAAAAACGAAGCCATAGATGGTCCTTGGGCTCGCAAGGCCATATGTAGCAATAAAACCATTTTCTCAGGGGGATAAAGGGGTGCAAACAGATTAAGTGAAGGATTCGATTTAAATCCTCTAAATTCACATCTCCATTAATCACCATACAGTGAAGGCTCCTCTTTATCCATGACTCTGTTTGTTGCCTACGACTATTATCCGCAGCCCCAATACGATCGGGGAAATCTCCCGCTGTTCGTAAGTTTATTTATCCTGTTCACCATGAAATGTTTTATGCGCATTACATTCTTCATATGATCTGCATGGTTCACAAATAAGCGTTTGATTCATTTAGGAGAATTCCAATACGGTACGGTGACACAAAAAAAGAAAAAATCGTGGATACTTTCAAATTAAAGTTATTTACAAGCAAGACACAAAACACCGATATTAAAGTCAGTATATATAATCTTGAGTTGAAGCTTTCGTGAATGCAGCCAATATTACAGTATTTTTCAATCATAATATACTAAATACCAGTCTAACACATCGGCTTTCGCCACCAATATCATCCATAATATAGTTTTGTTTTTGTTAGATCGCGGTCTAACCTCAACCCCTCCTCGACGACATTATGGACAGTAAGTGCCATTTATTTGTTTTGAATACATCTAATTTCAATAAAGTTTAACGTTTTTGTGTTGAGTCCATTGACTTGGTACGAGTACGTTGTGTTGTTGATGTTTGTATTTTAAACTTATTCGCTTTCAACTGTTTATTTAGTAATATAAAAAATTATTTTGGCCCATATTCTGCTTGTTTTCAATCCCAAATCCCTGTTTGATTCGTGTTTCAATTTCTCTGGTCATGTCTCCTGCTTTTAAATAATTCTGGCATGTTTTGACTCCTGTTTCTATGGTTTCTCACCCCCACAATCTCCTTTCCTTGGGTTTTAAAATTACGTGTTTGTGTTTTTTTGTCTCTATCCTATTCATTTTATTACCCGCGAGCATGGATAACTTTTAGTGCTCGCCACAACCACCTCTGGATAACTCATCTTCATCTCTAAATCGGCTCAAACCTTCTGTAAACCAATCCCCCTAATCCCTCTCCTCTCCCCACCCACTGTTAAAACACACTCTGCTACGTGCAGCCTAGAGGCACTTACATTTTCTATCTTCCTGACCATTTGCTCCCCTTTCTGTTCCTTTACCATAATTTTCCTCTTCTTGGTTCTTTCGGTAAAGTCACGTAGAAGGGAAATAATAAAATAATAAAAATAAAACATAATAAAATACAATTCTCACGACGTTTCGGCCACAACGCAAGCAGCCGTCCTCAGGTGAAGAACAGGTCTGTCGGAAAGACAGCGTCTGAATGAGACAGCACCTCATTGTCGCTTTCTGATGCTGTGAGGCTGATGCCTTTATTAGATGTATGTTAGATTCCTCTTAATGCCTTGCCTGCTGGCATTTCTAAAAGCTTTTCCACCTGATGACGGACGCTTGTGTTGTCCCCGAAACGTCGTGATTCATTTTATTTTATACCCACGTGACTTTACCGAAAGAACCAAGAAGATGAATCCCTGCAGTCACGAAAGTTTTAAATCAAAACATAATTTTCCTCTTAATTCCCATTTTTTTTTCTCTTCTCTTCCATTTTTGTTGCCATACATCATATCCTTCACTCTACTCCCCTTCCCGTGGTGTGTCACAGGTAAAACGTTGCTTGTGATGAACCAAATAAACACGAATAGGAAGTGCTGGTACGGAGATGCAGAAGTTAGTGCACTGCCTATAAGCTTTATTCCTGGCCACGGCTAGCATCAGCGGCGAGCGATATCCATACGGTTCAGGGGCCACCTTTCGCCACCCACACTGAGTAGCATTGGTGAAGTATGGTCAATAAACCCCCATGACTAACTTGGATTAACAAGCAATGGATTACCAGAGGGAAGATTATTATGAATTATGATCAACCTCCTGGATTAATAACCCTTATATCTATCGTGTTTGAGGCTGTGTGCAACACGATCCACAGATAACAGAGTAGCGGATAAGAGTTTCACCGAATGTGAAATGAAATGCACCATGCAGGATTATCCTCGTAGCAAAAGTAGCTGCATATGCTACGCGCCCCGCACTTTCAAGGGACCCGCGCTAAATGCTTACAAGCTATCAATTCCGGTTCAGTGATTCTGCACTACTTGCTCTATTACTATAGTACTATATCGCCTTCAACTTTTATGAACGACCGGGTGTTTAATGTTAGAGATTTGTCATCACGGTCCTCGACTTACGACTCAAGTTCGTAAGTCGGGGACCATCCAGCTCCGCCGCGGCTCAACCAGGAAGCAGCCGCAGCCCGACACCGAACGACGCTGAATTTGGCGTATTCGCCGAATAGCGAGATTCTGATTCCAGACGGCTTCACATTATATTTTCATTAAAAAAAGTGATATCCTTGGAACGGGACACCACACCCCCCCCTTCTGCCCCCCAACCTCATCATCACCCCCCACTGCACGGATAATTATAACGATGCGAACTTCTGCCTGCGATGGGCGAATCAGCGCGCCTGGCGAATGAGCCGCCACGTTTTGCGTCGGCGGCGCGTTCCACGGAGCGCCGATCGTCAATTTCCGTCGTTTTCGGGTCGATTTTGGTCGTTTTCGGCCGTTTTTGGTCGTTTTCGGCCGTTTTTGGTCGTTTTCGGCCGTTTTTGGTCGTTTTCGGCCGTTTTTGGGCCGATTTTGGTCGTTTTCGGCCGATTTTGGTCGTTTTCGGTCGTTTTTGGCCGATTTTGGTCGTTTTCGGCCGTTTTCGGCCGTTTTTGGTCGTTTTTGGGCCGTCGTCGTCTTCGTTGTTTTTAGGCGTCTGAACACTTCAAAAGGCGCTCGTTTGGCTGCTCTCGATCGCCTTTGCAGGTACACTGCTGTGCTGGCAACGTACAGAGATCCCCCCTACGTGTAGCAAGCCGTCGTGGCAAGCGCTGTGAGCGAGGAAACAATCTACAATGGTGGCCCACACACCGCGCCACGAGGGAGACAAAGGCGGGTGTGTGTGTTGGTCACACACACCCGCTCGTGTGCCGTGCAGTGCCGACCTTCATAGGCTCCCGCCACGCGCTAATAGCACTTGCCACAGCATACTCTTAATAGGTTTTTTCGGTAAAGTCACGTAGGTAAAAATGTAATGGAAATGATAGAGATAATAGAAATAATAATATAACACGTTCCTTTCTGAGTGGGCAGGTACTACCTTACTCTTAGGTTTTTTCGGTAAAGTCACGTTGGTAAAAATTAAAAACGTCGTGATTTTTATTTTATTTTACATTTATTAATTTAATTTTTTTACCTACGTGAATTGACCGAAAAAACCTAAGAGTATGGATCCTTGCAGTCACGAAAGCTTCAAATCTAGAATTAGGTACCACCCGCCACCCCGCCGCCCCCCCCGCCGCCCACGCAGCCCCCGCCGCCCCCACCGCCGCCCCCCCCGCCGCCCCGCAGCCCCCCCGCAGCGCCGCCCCCCGCCGCCCCCCCCGCCGCCCGCCCCCGCGCCCCCCACCGCCGCCCCCCCCGCCGCCCCCCCGCCGCCCCCCACCGCCGCCCCCCACCGCCGCTCCCGCAGCCCCCCCCCACTCCCCCCGCCACCCCCCTCCCCACCTTACTTGCCAAAGCCTAAAGACAAGCTCGGAGGTGGAATTGAAACAATTACGGGATCTAGCAGCAGGAGGAAGCAATCTGTCGTGGCGTCAGAGCCGGCCCAGCCACGAAGCGACCCTTGCAATTGCAAAGGGCCCCGTGGCCAGCAGAGGGCCCCCTAGAGTCACTGCTAGCTAGTGGGTGAAAAAAATCATACATCAAAGGAGCCTCCAACCAAATTTTGCTTAGGGCCCCCAAAGGTCTAGGGCCGGTTCTGCGTGGCCTTAACAACGATTTCCATGATGACCTCTTTATTTTACTTGAGGTATGTCATTAATGAACTATAGCTACACTACGTACGAGCCCATATGTAATAGAACATTATATTCAGCATCTTCCTTTCCCCAAATGCTTGGCCAGTAAATCACGATCTGTATTTCCCATTGCAAGTCACTTTCATTCAGGTGCCTTGGAATGTTTTTCACGAACTCTCCTATTTATCTCCCACACCGAACCCCAAGAACTCGGAGCCGCTACATGCATCGGAGAGCAGCCCGGACTGGAGGAGGAGTTGGTGGGCACATGGACACAGAGCCACGGCCATGGCATCAGACACCACGAAAGCCCTGCAGGGAGCCTCAATCCTTGCCACCTACAATGTCCTCTTACAGGTGCGGGTGGCACGCTGGCGTTGCGGTTATTAACGGATGTGTTTGCGTTTGTTGTTGGCTGTGCGTCCCAAATGTGCTGTACACAGAACGTGGATTTTTGTTCCTCCATCTTAAATTCATCCACGGACGGTGCTGCAGTTCTTGCTTTGACGCCATACAGAAGTGATGATTTATTATTATGTTTTATTTGTATTATTTTATTATTCCCTTCTACGTGACTTTACCGAAAGAACCAAGAAGATGAATCCCTGCAGTCACGAAAGCTTTAAATCGAAAAATAGAAGTGATGTTGTAGAGCAGTGGGGGAATATATATGGCCAGCGCACAGATACGGACCTGCGTGAACGTATCGAATGGCCATACGAGGCTTATCACTTAGAAACGGCCCAACAATCATAGTCGATACTTCTAGCATATCGGCTGGACTAATCAGTTGCTAGAGATGAGTATTTCACACATCGGAGTTTCACATTTTTTATCATGTCAATGCAAGGGCCTCTTGAATATCAGTCGACACATGCGTTATATTTGTCATTATTGGATAACATGTGGCCTGTAAATATTTTGGGCCATCAGTATGGACCAGGTTCCCGACCACTGTTCTAGAGAATGTTAGTAGACAGGCCTCTGCCTCACATTGTTCACGCTTCTAGGCTAGATTCCCATTTTGACGAAGCAGCTGAAAAGCCGCTTTGTTGATAGGCATGCAACGATGCATTGATTAATCGATCAAAACCTATTTTATGCTCGCGATACATGCATAAAATCTTGCATGTAGATTTGTTCTATTTGTGCAAATTTATCATTTCACACGAACATGTGGCGATTGGTTGAACAAAGTAATGCAGCGTTGTCCCCTTGAGCTGCCATGCCCCCTGGTGTTGATCTGCAGAAATTTCAGCTACGACGCGATCAAGTCTCGTCAGTACTTGGGTGGGTGACTATTACCGCAAGAAACACCAGTTCATTGTAACAGAGTGATACCATCCACTTGCAAGAAAGTATTTTTTTTTATCTCAGAGCTTACTGATTTCACTATACAGTACACTCGTTCAATGTGTTAGATTACTAAACGGTGTGGCTGGTTGTCTTGAAGACCTGTTATTCTGGGTTCATGTGTGCCACTGCATATGTGCTGTGCTCTGTACAATTCTGGTTCTTATTTCTGTTGGCCCTTCAGGGTTCACTGTTATACTTGTGCAGAGGTGCGATGTCCGGTAATAAATAGTGAAGATCATAATTGTGGACGCTTTCGCTTGCTAGGTTCAGCAGTACTTGCTGTCTTTTCCGAATGCAGCTGGATAAATGAATTCCCTGTGAACATTAAATAGCTCGTGATACTCTTCAAAGATGACAGTCGCATCAAAAACCAGCATTATCATTTTTCTAAAAATGTATTTTGTTTCCCTAACGGGTCCGAGTAAGTTTCTTTTCTTAACCAGGTGAGAACTCAAGAGACCATGATAGTCTCATTTGCATGAGTGAGCTTGTTCGCCAAAGTAACAAAACCAAACAAATTTAAAAAGTACAGGCATTAAGCAAATGGAGAATTTGGCTGCTATACGTTTCCATGTGATAAGCCACTTCGTTGAGCTATAATTTGTGGCCAGGTCACTTTCTAAAAAGTGCTATCTAACTCAGTGGGCCTTACCTGGTAAAATAAAAATAGTTAATCGTTTATTATTTTGGAAAATTGTAATATTATTGCACAGACATGAATAATGATTAAATAGTACAGATGCTTTTTAGACTAATCGTCATACAATTTAAATGAAGTTACAAAAACATTAAGGTATAGAGGGTGCTATTGTACTTATATATAAACAGACAAGGATATATATGGAGAAATTCAAGTGAAAGTATAGCAAATCCACAGTTTAAGCATGACATTGTCATTTAGATGGAAGAGTAATTTGAAAGATTAAACATTGGTTGTTACTCGTGTCTCAGTGGTATGCATCTTAGTCGACCCAACTTGGATCCTATGTGACTGGAAATACAATAACAAACATTACACATGTTTCCATTGTGATTGTGCACACGGTGTCATTGTATTAATGGTCATGCATAGTTATTGTCAGCCATGTTTAGAGGTAGTAATTTGAAAGGTGGCTAATTTTATATTTTCTAATACATGAGTATCTAGTTCAGTGAGACTACACAAGTCTCATTCTAATTCTGTGATTGAGGGAATAGACAAAAAATGCTAAATGTATGTGTGCACAGTGCGGTGCTTTATACAAACACCCTGTTCGCAGCAGACACCGTGAGTGAAATGATGCAACATTAATTGAGCAAAACCTGCCAGTGATTCAGTTTGGAGTTATAATTTGTCCTCGAAGTCACTTCTAGTCAATTGCAAGCTCATTGTTAGCCAGTCAGGAAGCGAGTAAGCAGGCCTGGTGCTGTCTGAGATCGTGGCTGCTGTTCTTTTGGCAGAAGTTTGAGCAAGCTCAGACTTTGCTTTATCTGTAGATTTATCAGTGCGTCACATTGTGTTATGGGAGGTGAATTGGCAGCTATTGGAGCCACGTGCTCTTGCCTAAAGGGCAAACAAGTCGAGGCATGATTCTGCTCCACGTTAGCGGTGGCTGCTCGCATTTACAAAAGCGTTCAAACAGGAAACGTCACGCACCGTGACGGGAACAGTTGTTGTGCCCCTTTCCCAGTTGGCTCTTTCACGATACCTAAATCATGATGCAAAGTGCTAATTTATCACCGCCAATCTCAACTAATTTGGAAATATCTACAGGGTACGAGCAGTGCCGCCTTTATGAATGCGCAACATGTACGTAGGACCCCCATTTCATGAAGAGGAACCCCAATATTTTCTGTCTATATTGGTCTCTATCTCGCTCTCATCTTCATCTCGTGTCTCTGTTTCACTTTGTCACTCTCTGTGTCTGTGCTTCTTTCTTTGTCTCTGTTCGTGTTTATGTCTGCGTGTTTCTCTCTCTGTCACTTTCTGTCTCTCTGCTTTTTTCTTTGTCTCTGTCTCTGTTCGTGTTTATGTCGGCCGTGTCTCTCTCTGTCACTCTCTGTCTCTTTGTTTCTTTCTTTGTCTCTGTTCGTGTTTATGTCTGCGTGTTTCTCTCTCTGTCTCTCTCTGTCACTCTCTGTCTCTCTGCTTCTTTTTTTGTCTGTCTCTGTTCGTGTTTATGTCTGCGTGTTTCTCTCTCTGTCACTCTCTGTTTCTCTGCTTCTTTCTTTGTCTCTGTTCGTGTTTAGGTCGACGTGTCTCTCTGTCTGTCTGTCTTTTGGACGATCTGCACAGTTCTGAGTAATGACTGCTTCTTGCTCTACGTTGAGGGACTGTTATTCCTTTGTTCACACTGGCACGTTTATGGGTAAGATAACTGTGATTTTATTAAGGAATGATTGCACACATGGAAATTATAATTCCATTGTGTGCTGTTAAAAGTAAAACAAATATCCTGTGGTTTAACTATTAAAGAATACATCTAATGACTTATATCACTCACGGTGGGGTGGTGTTGTACTCGTATGAGTGTTAAAACTATTGACATAGGTATTTGGAGAGTGCCTATTTATTCAGATCACTGAGTAACCTTTGCTGTCGTTCAGAGTTCTAATCTGGATTTCAACCGCCTGTGGTTAAACCAGGCTCTGAAGTATAGCGAAGTTTGATAGTTTCAGCCTCGTCGCCAATGCTCGCATTGGTTACCAGGTTGAGACTAAATTGGAATACTTCCAGCTTTGAGAAATAAAAATACCATACCTGTTTGACTATTATTCAACAAACACAATCTCATAGCAGTAGTGTGTATAGATCAAACGGCTGCTTGGATGGTTTTTCAGACTTTCTCGTGGTTGCACTGCTCAGTGGTAATTCTGAACGGATTCTTTATTCTTCTGACAATGCCGAGCATCGCATTCGGAACAATAAGCGAAACGATATCAAAATAACAAAAAAACCATGGCGTATTGCGATGGCTGAATGGTTTAGGTGCCCGATGCGCTTGCTACTGTACTGAGTGACCACTGCAGGTAAAAAAGATTCCGATTAAAATAACGTTTGATGGTACCTGGCTCTTATTGTGGTCATCGGCAGTTGCTCAAAAACCCCAGAGCAAAACCCCATCAGGAAAGTATTTTGTTGGAAATCTGGTCCAAAATCAATTTAATTCAGGGAACATGGTAAGCTGTGGTGTATGTTTCTGGTCAATTAGTTTAGGGGTTTTGTAGAAATTATAACACCTGTGAAGTATCCTCAGATGAATGAATAACATTTCCCAGGCATGGCATTAAGTATCATCTTGGTTCCTTAATTTTTTTTACAGATGGTTGGGTGGTAGCAGACATTACTGTTTGTTGCAAAGAAGTGGGAATGTTCTGCCCTCTACTATTGTGGAGCGGAGTTTCACTTGAAGGGATTTCAGAGGTAGTTTCTGTGGTGTCTGCGTTCGTGAGCAGTTCCCTAACACAAAGGGTCGCTCTCCTCTGCAACGGATATACAAATGACTTCTTCTCATCACGTGACACATGTAGAACATTTATGATAAAATTGGGAAATAGGACAAAAAATAATAAAGTAGTATGTTGAAAGTCTCAACGAGGCTTGTGCGTGTGTGTCTTTGTCTATGCAGAGGCGCTCACTCACGGCACTTGCCCCAGCAGTCTGTTAAAGGCTATTCGGGGGACCTTTGTCTTTTGCAGGTGTCCTTCCGTGTCATCACATTCGTGCTTAACGCTTTCATCCTGCGACACCTCTCCAAGGAGGTGCTGGGGGTCGTCAATGTCAGGTGACCTTGCTCACTTGCCCACTTGCTCATCCTGGCTTTGCAGCGATCTACCACGATGCTTTATTGGGTTTCGCACACACGCTGCTGCTTGGTCAGAGTGCGAATATGTGTGCGCCGAAGAGGTGGCTACTTACTACCAAAGTGGCCTGCTTGGCAGGTGATCGGCTGACAATTCAGAGGTCGGTTTGAATTGGTCATGGTGGCTGCTCAGAATAACTTAGCGCAGTGGTTATTGTGTTTGGCTGATGTGTGTCTGAGCCCTGGCTGAAACTGGAGTACCATTGGTTTCAACACTTGCTTTTACACCCCTTTTAACAGAGTCAACAAGCGGGGGCTTTTTAACGGCACGTGATTTCTTTTCTGAGAAGCCACGCGCTGAGAATAATCAAAAGATTTATGGCACAGATGGTTTTGTTCAATCCATTCACGTAAACATATTTTGAGCCACGTCAACATGTGTGCTGTGTCAGCGTGCCTTGCTGCATATTTAACTTCAGTCCTTAAACTTGCACAGTGGCAGTCTGCTGAAATCACTACTATATTAGAAAAAAAAAGTTGGCTGGCTGGATTTCTGCCTGGATTCCTGGCTGGCCCGTAGCCAAGTGCTCGCTGTGAGCTGAGGGAGAGATATAGAGGAGGGAGGTGAGGGAGGGAGATAGAGGAGGCACACATAGGAACGAGTATGAGACGGAGAGGAATGTTGAGGAGAGACGGGGGGGGGGGGAGAGAATGAAAGGGCGTGAAATGGAGAGGAAAGGGAGAGCAAAACAGAAATAGGCGAGCGAGGGAAAGCGACAAACAGTCGGAGGAAGGGTTATGGAGAGGCAAGAAAGATTGAGATTGGAAATGTAGAAGTGGGAATAAGGAGATCAAGGGTGAGAGAGAGAAACAGGTTGAGAGATGGGGGGGGGGGGGAAGTGTGTGAGATACGGTGGAGGGAGGAGAGGAATATTAGAGGGTAGGAGAGGTAGAAAAGGAGACAGAGAAATAGAGACAAGTAGAAACAGATGAGAGAGAAATCGAGATACATTGGAATATACTGTAGAGAGAAGGCAAGAGAAAGGTAGAGAGATACAGGGCTCTATATAAGATAACAACGTTTTGCTAGCTGGCTTTCTTGCTGTGAGGGACAGACAGATGGTAATGTCCAAAGGACGTTGCTGGGATATTTAACTAAAATGTTTCGCGATGGTGAAATGGTGCCTGGACGTATGGCCTGCCTCATTCGATGGTCGCCACCCTGCGAACACAGAACCCATGGATAATTCAACTGCTTTTGATTGACTCGTGGGGTGTTGGTCTATTCTGCTGGATGGTAAGATCCAACCGTTCATGAAAAATTAACCAAAAAACTTCAAACTTGAAAATATTTTCAGGAGGTTTCTCCATTTGGGATATTCTTGAAAAATAATTAAAATCATAATAAACCTATGCTGTTAAATAAAATTCACAGTTATTTGTCAATCTACCACTGGATGAGAGCCTCCCATATATGTCGCAGGGGTTGTTCGATCATACTTCACTATACTAGTCACAGCAGCTCGGTGTAGAGGGGGCCCAAGACCTATTCAGCTATCTCCACCCATGTTAGTTGTGATCGGGAATCGAAAACAAGTTGCCAGGTTCACAGCGCAGTGTCCTAATAATTGTGCCATTGCTCCATCCATGCTGTAAATTATTCACTTAAACATATTCGCCAATATAAAATATTTCATCCACTTTTGCCTAAATATGTACGGTATGTATGTTGAACTTCGCACCGTATGTAGCCAAACGTGCTAATCGCAGGTGCGGTTTATGATCTTGAGTCCATCGATGCAAGAAGTATCTCATTGCCGTTCAAGACAAGCGGATGTGTTGATCGCTAGGCAAAGCAGCAGGTCGTCAATCTCAAATCGACTTTCGCCCTTCTTTAGCGAGAACCATAGCGATGGACTTGCGCCCGCGTGTGTTGCTCCTGCGGTTGCCTACGCAGGCTCACCCTGCTCTACTCCACCACCGTGTTCCTGGCGGAGGAGGCGTTCCGGCGTGCCTGCCTGAGCCGGGCATCTACCGCCGACTGGCGTCGCGTCATCAACCTCCTGTGGATGACGTGAGTTCCCTTTTCCACGACACCGTGGCTCCCATTCCGCACACACCCCTCTTCCACTGGCACATCAAAGCCAGTGTGGTGCTTTCACTGTACGGGTTGATTTAAAGTCGCCATTTGTCGTGCTATGCCAGAAGCAAAGCATGATACGCCGGCCTCACAAGACATTTGAATCCAAGCAGGGCCAGGAACGTGGCTAGGCAGCGTCACTGCATCATCTGCGCACGTCTCGACTCGTTAATTGAGTGTGATGTCACCGGCATGGCTTGGCTTCTGTAATGAAAAGAAACCTGTGGCCTATTGAGCCACACTGGGCTGGCTGGGCACGGCTCTCGATTAGAAGAATCTTGGTTTTCTTTGCCGTGCCACAGCCTTCTTTAATTCCAAATAATTGTTGCTACTAATGTACAAAGCACATGTTGGAATCAGTTTAACACGTAGGCTTTCGCGACCAATATTATTCATAATCAACGTTTTGGGTTAGATCGCGTTATTTATAAATGTGTCGTAACCCTCTACCACCCGACACGGCCAATCAGCAAAAAAGTGTCACGTTGACAAAAGACAAATAGTTCACTGCTTTAGCCCACCGGTGTGTTGAAGCGTGAAACCACAACATTTACAATTGAAGCGTGAAACCACAACATTTACAATTTTCAACTCAAAAATTGTAAATGTTGTGGTTTCACGCTTCAACACACCGGTGGGCTAAAGCAGTGAACTATTTGTCTTTTGTTAACATGACACTTTTTTGCTGATTGGCCGTGTCGGGTGGTGGAGGGTTACGACACATTTATAAATAACGCGATCTAAACCCAAAAACGTTGATTATGCACATGTTGGAATACTGATGCCATGTCTGCGGTGAAGCAGTTTTTACCTACCTCACTGTTTTTAATATAATTCAATATAAAGCAGTCTGGCTGATTGATGATCCAGCACTCACCGATTCTCTACAGCCACCGTCTGACCGGTGGTCGTCACATCCTTATTAATAAAATACTGCCATGGTTACTTCCTGTGAATGTCACTCATTGATTCTTCCACCCTGTGGGTCATAACAACATATTTACCAACACACCCACCCACCTACCTGTTCACTCACCCAAGCGCTAAAACTGACTGTTTAATCTCATCCATACTGTGTTCATTCAGCACACTGCAGGTCACAACACTTTTTCTGCTTCTTCTCTCACACTTGGGACATTTCCTCCCATGGTCTTTTTCACCCAAGTTCTTCTAATAACTTTTCTCAATTCAAAGAACATGCTCTGCTCTTATCCATTACATCGCCGACGGATGCACCACACGTGTGTGTGTGTGTGTGTGATCGTCGTCGCTTGCGTGCTGACTAACCGCATGGAGGGTTCCCCGTCCGGTGTGGTCAGGGTGCCGCTGGGGGCGGTATGCGCCGGAGCGCTGGGCTACGTGTGGACCAGATGGCTGGAGGCCCCGGACGCGGAGCACGTTGCCCGCCTACCCGGCCGCCGTGTGGGTGTTTGCGGTCTCGGCCGTTGTGGAGCTACTGTCAGAGCCGTTCTGGGTGCTCGCCCAGGCGCACATGTTCGTGCGACTACGGGTAAGTGCCTAGCCACTCCGACCCAGGCACACACACTCGTGCAACTGCGGGTTGGTGCCTCGCCACTCCGACCCAGACACACACACTCGGTGCGACTGCGGGTCAGTGTCTAGCCACTCCGACCCAGACACACAAACTCGTGCAACTACGGGTCGGTGCCTAGCCACTCCGACCCAGACACACACACTCGTGCAACTGCGGGTCGGTGCCTAGCCACTCCGACCAGACACACACACTCGTGCGACTGCGGGTCAGTGCCTAGCCACTCCGACCCAGACACACACACTTGTGTGACTGCGGGTCAGTGCCTAGCCACTCCGACCCAGACACACACACTCGTGCAACTGCGGGTCGGTGCCTAGCCACTCCAACCCAGACACACATGCTCGTGCGACTACGGGTCAGTGCCTAGCCACTCCGACCCAGACACACACGCTCGTGCGACTGCGGGTCAGTGCCTAGCCACTCCAACCCAGACACACATACTCGTGCGACTGCGGGTCAGTGCCTAGCCACTCCGACCCAGACACACACGCTCGTGCGCCTGCGGGTCGGTGCCTAGCCACTCCGACCCAGACACACACACTCGTGCGACTACGGGTCAATACCTAGTCACTCCGACCCAGACACACACGCTCGTGCGACTACGGGTCAATGCCTAGTCACTCCGACCCAGGCACACACACTCGTGTGACCTGCGGGTCAGTGCCTAGCCACTCCGACTCAGACACACGTGCTCGTGCGACTGCGGGTTGGTGCCTAGCCACTCCGACCAGGCACACACGCTCGTGCGACTACGGGCCGGTGCCTAGCCACTCCGAACCAGACACACACACTCGTGCGACTGCGGCTAGTGCCTAGCCACTCCGACCCAGACACACACACTCGTGCGACTGCAGGTCAGTTGCCTCGCCACTTCGAACCCAGGCACACACACTCGTGCGACGGCGGGTTGGTGCCTAGCCACTCCGACCCAGACACACACACTCGTGCAACTGCGGGTCAGTGCCCTAGCCACTCCGACCCAGGCACACACACTCGTGCGACTACGGGTCAGTGCCTAGCCACTCCGACCCAGGCACACATACTCGTGCGACTGCGGGTCAGTGCCTAGCCACTCCGACCCAGACACACACACTCGTGCGACTGCAGGTCAGTGCCTAGCCACTCCGACCCAGGCACACACACTCGTGCGACTACGGGTCAGTGCCTAGCCACTCCGACCCAGGCACACACACTCGTGCGACTGCGGGTCAGTGCCTAGCCACTCCGACCCAGGCACACACACTCGTGCGACTGCAGGTCAGTGCCTAGCCACTTCGACCCAGGCACACACACTCGTGCGACTGCGGGTCAGTGCCTAGCCACTCCGACCCAGACACACACACTCGTGCGACTGCAGGTCAGTGCTAGCCACTTCGACCCAGGCACACACACTCGTGCGACTGCGGGTCAGTGCCTAGCCACTCGACCCAGGCACACACACTCGTGCGACTGCGGGTCAGTACCTAGCCACTCCGACCCAGACACACACACTCGTGCAACTACGGGTCAGTGCCTAGCCACTCCGACCCAGACACACGCACTCGTGCGACTGCGGGTGGTGCCTAGCCACTCCGACCCAGGACACACACACTCGTGCAACTGCGGGTTGGTGCCTAGCCACTCGGACCCAGACACACACACTCGTGCGCCTGCGGGTCGGTGCCTAGCCACTCCGACCCAAACACACATGCTCGTGCGACTACGGGTCAGTGCCTAGCCACTCCGACCCAGACACACACGCTCGTGCGACTGCGGGTCAGTGCCTAGCCACTCCGACCCAGACACACACACTCGTGCGACTGCGGGTCAGTGCCTCGCCACTCCGACCCAGACACACACACTCGTGTGACTGCGGGTCAGTGCCTCGCCACTCCGACCCAGACACACACACTCGTGCGACTGCGGGTCAGTGCCTAGCCACTCCGACCCAGACACACACACTCGTGTGACTGCGGGTCAGTGCCTAGCCACTCCGACCCAGACACACGCACTCGTGCGACCTGCGGGTTGGTGCCTAGCCACTCCGACCCAGACACACGCACTCGTGCGACTGCGGGTTGGTGCCTAGCCACTCCGACCCAGACACACACACTCGTGCGACTGCGGGTCAGTGCCTCGCCACTCCGACCCAGACACACACGCTCGTGCAACTACGGGTTGGTGCTTAGCTGCTCCGAGCCAGGGTCGGGAGCGGATTTGTCCTTGATGCCTGCACTTCGAGGAGAGGTTATCAGTGAAAGTAGCACGTTGGCGGAACAGTTCTCATCTTCGTAGTTGTTACAGCGCTCTCAAGATTCCCTGAAACACCATTGCCACGATACAATTGAGATGTGTATGGAAAAACCTGCCAACCTCTTTAATTGACAAACCTGCAAAGTCCCCTGTTTTAAGAAATACCAAAAGCCCAGCATGTAAAATGCCCTAATACATTTTTACATACAAAGCAATCCAAGCCCTTTATGTATGTATGTTGAACTGCTTTCGCACCGTACGTAGCCAACCATGCTAATCGGATGTGCGGGGGACGGATAAAAAACCTAACAAGAGAAACCTTTTTGTTCTTTTTTTTTAACAGAGTCAACAAAGCTCCTTATTTGCAGAAGCCCCCAGACTTCTTACTTTAAAGAATCCCTCCCAAGTCGCAAATGGGCCTTGACCTGAAACGCCTTCCCCTCTCCCCATACCTTGTGAGTCACAGGTGTCTGCGGAGAGCCTGGCGTTGGGCAGCAGGAGCATCCTCACCGTGGCGTTGGTGTTCCTCAGGCCGGACTGGGGCCTCTGGGTTTTTGCTTTTTCACAGGTGCCCACATCAGACAAAATACAGGACACCTTGACAACGCTGGGAAATTCAGCATGATACGATAAGGCCACTTTAAAGGTATTAGAGATGCACCATAAGGAGCGTGGCTGGCCTGAATCGTGATGCTAATGTTAAACAGCCCTTATGAGAGTCACGGGGCCAGCACCACTGACATTCTGAATTGATTGAAGATTGTCAAGTTTATTCTTGTAGATTAGTTCCTTAATTGCTATTAATAATGATTATGCTTGTTTACCTTAGAAAGCCTCACCGAGTCTCGTGACTCTTTCAGAGGAGGCTCCTTCCAGGTTCATCTTCTTGGTTCTTTCGGTAAAGTCACGTAGAAGGGAAGTAATAAATAATAAAAATGAAACATAATAAAATAATTCTCACGACGTTTCGGCCACAACGCAAGCAGCCGTCCTCAGGTGAAGACCAGGTCTGTCGGGGAGACAGCGTCTGAATGAAACACCACCATGCTTGGAGTGTATATTAAGCTGGGTTGGAAGGGGGGAAGGGCGCCCTGACAAAAGAATTCTAGGTTTTTGGAGCCGGGGGCGATGATTGCCATGTATGATCCCAATTAAGTTATTTCTGGGAAAGTTTTCAAATTTGACAAATTTTGACACCGGCACACATTGGCCTACGTCAAGGGATCTTTAACATCCGCAGTGCAGCACCGACGAGTGTTCTCATGGTTAATACACCTAACTTAAAAACCAGTGCACCTGCTGGTTTCAAACCATGAACCTTTGTAACAAGCGGCGAACACGCCATCACTAGGCCATGTCACTGCACCAAGTTAATCATCATCAGCCACGATCAAGCCACTGCCAGATGCAGGCCACCCCAAGCTGCTGTCACCTACCAAGATCCTGCGATGCAACAATCCATTCGGCACCTGCATGCCATTATTGTCATCGCTCCATCACCCAGGGATGAAACATAGACATTAGTTTCCCCCTGAAAATCCCTGTGGAAAAGAGGGAAGAAACGATGAGATACTTGGGTGCAGAAGTGCATCTCATGAAATTGAATCTCTTCTCGACAGTGCTCCCATTTGTAGCTCTCATCTTTGTTTCTCCTTCATCTCAGTTATCTGCATCTCTTTGTCTCGCGAACCACCATCTCTCGGAGGGCCATAACTCTGCAAGACCCTCCACGAGTCTTTGTTTGTCACTTCTAGCCCACCATCTAGCAGCTGAGGCAACCCTGTGCCAGACCATCTGTGTAGCCCTGCAGCATTGCATATTAACTGTGGAACCCGTGCTGTGTGCAGCTGACGTATGCAGTTGTCCTGTCCTTCTGCTACTACCGCTACTTCACCCGCTACATCGGCTCTACAGCTGCCAAGGATAGCCACTTTCCACTCACCTCTGTCCGCCAGATGTTCTTCACTGGGGCACTCAGTTGAGGCCACTCTGCACTGCTTGCACCCACATGTATGGCACGTTAAGCAGCCAACGACGGCAGCGTTTTCAACTATGTACTTACGTATGTTGAACTTGTTTCGCACAGTACGTAGCCAACCTCGCTAATCGGAGGTCCCATCAAAATCACTGAGCCGTTCGCTCAGCGTTATGGCCTGTCTATGTTAAACAATCGGTTGCGCAACTGATTGCAACTGGGTGCAGAGGATGTCCCAATGTAAACGATTTAGGTGCACGCAACCAAGTTGCACAACTGATTTCCCTGGGTGTGGATCCTTTGAAAATTGCAATTTAATCTCAAGACGCTAGAAAATTTCAACAAATATACTACATCAGGATGGAATAGAACAGGGAAATGAATGAGAGATGGGAGAGAGTAACACAGCAGCACAGCCTCGGACCAAGCATTTGAGGCCCAGCAGCAATAATTAGAAGTTATTGGGGTTTTGTGCCTGTGAATGGGGATGCTTGTTTTGCCTTTAGCTATCGGCAGATTTTTTGCTGGATCACCACAAGTGGAGCTTCGCACACAAACCATGGTTGATTTGCCTTCTGACTCTGTTCAGTCTGTTAAGAACATGGCCAACTGCCCCAAGCGTTAGTTTATGAGCACTGTATTTACATATAAGCCAGTGTCGTTAATCACCAATCGTGGCGAATTTATGTTAGCCTGTGCATTTTATTAAGTCTCCAGAAGTTACTGAGAGACCGTGATAATTACACTGATCAACAAAAAAAAAACATTTTTTTCTGGCCTGGACTTTTGCAGCTGTTTTAGACTAATTTCAGGGTGCTGATTTCAAATCTGATCTCAGATTTGCTCTATCACATCTCATTTTTATGCTATCGGCATACCCCATTTTCATTGATTTTACCCGAAATTAACTCTGTCACTTATGATTGCAAGTTGTTGCGAATCAGTTGACTGCTTTAGTGTTAAAATATGGTGCTGTATTTTAGGATAGTGTGTTTATAATATAATTTATGTAGATATCCACATTTATTTAATATTTTTCTTCTGCAGTTTTTATTGAAAATGCAATATTTGATATCTCAAAAACCTGATGTGATAGACAAAAACTGATGCCAGATTTGGAATCAGCACCCCAAAATTACCTTACAACCGTTGGAATACCTTATGCCAGAAAATGTGTGTTGACCAGTGTATTCGATGTGTTGAATCTGTGCAAGCTAGCCAAATGGAAAACATGATGACCATTCTATTTGACTGGCAGATCACCTTGACATAAGCTCTATCTCAGGGGTCAGCAACCAACATAAAATTAATAGCCATTTTTGTTTGTTTATTTAGTAAAAAAAAACACAACCTCAATGCTCCAAGAGCCAGCAATGCATGTGTAGTGACGACTTGACACACTTCTCTTGAGATGGGACTTTATTGAAGACACGTTCACTTGACATCAGGCGGAGACCCCCACTGCAACAGCCCGAGTCTCCCGTGCATCTCCCCCTTATATACCAACTGAGGCCACGCCCCCCTTCCCGATCCTTCTCGCTGACTGGACGCTCGCTCTACCGTCCTCTTCCATCACCTGATAACGCTACCTTCTATAACATTCCCGTAGCCACCAGTCCCTTCTCACTCACAACTGATACCCCTGTCATTACCTCCCATGGCCACGCGTGTATTCGAACTGTAGGCTGATTTCCCTGTCATTACCTCCCGTGGCCACTAGTCCCCTCGCACCGCATGCAGGCTCTATTGTCATTACACACATAAATAATGCCACAAACCAGTCCTTAAAGAGCCGCATGCAACTCCGGAGCCTCGGGTTGCCGACCCCAGCTCTATCTTCATCTTCATTGTCTTCATTATTAGAAATGGAGAACCTTTTCCTGGAAGCACTGGACCGCGAGTGTCTGTCTCACCCGCGTAGCCTGTGCGACTGGCCTGTGTGAATGGCCCGTGTGATGTGCCCACTATAACCGCGTGTTTGTGCCGTGCAGCCATTTGATTGGGCGATCGTCTCTTTGACTCGGAGCTTCATGATG
>NW_026891589.1:0-7500 GCF_015708825.2 Lethenteron reissneri
CTGCTGCTGCTCGCTGCCTGCTGCTGCTGCTACTGCTACTCCTGCTGCTACTGCTGCGTTACTGCTGCTGCTCCTGCTGCTCCTGCTGCTGCTACTGCTACTCCTGCTGTTACTGCTGCTGCTGCTCCTGCTGCTGCTGTTCCTGCTGCTGCTACTGCTACTCCTGCTGCTACTGCTGCTGTTACTGCTGCTGCTCCTGCTCCTGCTGCTGCTGCTCCTGCTGCTGCTGCCCTACTCCTGCTGCTGCTGCTCTACTCCTGCTGCTGCTGCTACTCCTGCTGCTGCTGCTGCTCCTGCTGCTGCTCCTGCTGCTGCTGCTGCTCCTGCTGCTGCTGCTCCTACTCCTGCTGCTGCTGCTACTCCTGCTGCTGCTGCTGCTCCTGCTGCTGCTCCTGCTGCTGCTGCTGCTCCTGCTGCTGCTGCCATACAAAGAGGCGCACAGCGGCGCCAGCTCCTCGCAATCGCGCCCCGGCTCCGCTCGCAGCGACCCCGAGCGGAGCCGCCACCGACACACCGACACCGTCGCCTGCAAGACGCAGGAGCGCTGGTGGCGGTGGTGGTGGCTTCTCTCGCTACATCCCCCTGTCTCTCTGTGTCTCTCTCTCTGTGTCTGTCTGTCTCTGCGTCTCTGTGTGTCTCTGTCTCTGTGTGCACGGCAGCCGTGAGGAGCTGGCAGCAGCAGTAGCAGCAGGCGCGCTCACGAGAGGAGGAAGGGGACGGGAGCGGAGCTCTGCGGCGGCAGCGGCAGCAGCGGGAGGGGGACGGGGACGCCGCGCAGGGTACCTCTCGCTTCACTGGAGGCAGAGGGACATCTTCTTCATGCGCTCACTGGCCCGGTGCACGTGTTTTCTTGTTGTTGTTGTTCTTGTTGTTGTTGTCACTGCTAGAGGACGTCGTCTCTCGCCCAGCTGCTGTACGCACAGTCGGCGTGCGTTCCTCTCTGGCCCCTCTCCCCCACTCTCCCCCTCCTCCTGTGCCTCTCCCCCTCCTCCTGTGCCTCTCCGCTCTCTCTCTCTCTCTCTCGCAAAACTTCAAGGCGGAGCGAGCAACAATCTCCCGAACCCCTCTGGAGGCCACCGCACGAACTGTCGCCGTCTCCCGAGAAGCTGGCGACTTCTCCTCCTCCTCCTTCCCCAGGCAATGACGGTGCGACTCCTGTGCGTGGACACCTCATCGCCCACCCCCAGGGGCAGATCTCAACACCCACACAGCCACCATCACAGCCACTCCTCTCCTGCCCACCGATCCCCACTCACTCCCCTTGTCAACTGAAGCCCGATGCAGATCAGCGGACCTCCACCCCCATCCTCCTCCTCCCCACCTCCGTGACCACCACAGCCATTCCCATCCCCCGCCTTGGCGTTCACCCTGCCACGCCGCGTAGCGTGCACGTGGGGGGTGTGTGGGGTTGTGTGTGGGGTGTTGGGTCTGTGTGGGGTGCGTGTGGGGTGTGTGTGTGGGGTGTGTGAGGTGTATGTGCGCGTGTGTGGTGTGTGTGGGGTGTGGTGTGTGTGTGCTGTGTGTGGAGGTGTGGTGGGTGTGTGGGGGGTGTTGTGTGGTGTGTGTGTGTGGTGTGTGTGTGGGTGTGTGGGGTGTGTGTTGTGTGTGTGTGTGGTGTAGTGTGTGGTGTAGTGTGTGGGTGTGTTGTGTGTGTGTGTGTGTGTGTGTGGGGTGTGTGGTGTGTGTGGTGTGTGTTGTGTGTGTGGGGTGTGTGTGGTGGTGGGTGGGGTGTGTGGTGTGTGTGTGTGGGGTGTGTGTTGTGTGTGTGGTGTGTGTGTGTGGTGTGTGTGTGGGTGTGTGTGTGTGTGCGTGGTGTGTGTGTGGGGTGTGTTGTGTGTGTGGTGTGTGTGTGGGGTGTGGGGGTGTGGTGTGTGTGTGTGGGGTGTGTCTGGTGTGTGTGGTGTGTGTGTTTGGTGTGGGTGTGTGTGTGTGTGTGCGTGGTGTGTGTGGGTGTGTGTGGGGTGTGTGGGTGTGTGTGAGGTGTGTGTTGTGTGTGTGGTGGGTGTGTGGGTGTGTGTTGTGTGTGTGGTATGTGTGTGGGGTGTGTGTGTGGGTGTGTGTTGTGTCTGTGGTGTGTGTGGGGTGTGTGTTGTGTGTGGTGGGTGTGTGTGTGTGTTGTGTGTGTGGTGGGTGTGTGGGGTGTGTGTGGTGAGTGTTGTGTGTGTGGGTGTGTGTGGGGTGTGTGGTGAGTGTTGTGTGTGTGTGTGTGTGTTGTGTGTGTGGTGGGTGTGTGGGGTGTGTGTTGTGTGTGGTGGGTGTTGTGGGGGTGTGTGTGAGTGTTGTGTGTGTGGGGTGTGTGTTTGTGTGTGTGTGGGTGTGCGCGCGTGTGCGCGATGGTGGGGTTCACGTGCTGACCCTCAGTGGGCAGAGCGATGTGCTAAGTTTGCATTATCAACGAGCAACTTGTCGCCAATTTTATATTTGTTCCTTTGCAGGCAACAGTGCTATTGGCGAATGTTTTTTTTTACAATAATATAGCAGATTTCGTGACACTTAGTGGCGAGAAACAGCACCATGATAATGCAACAACAATCATTGGGAAATGTACCAACATTCATTGCCGGACCCAATAAACAATTTGGTACGATCATTACGTGGCCTAACGAAAACATCAACTCTGAATCAATGCAATGCAGACGGCGCGAACACGTTATGCTGTCTTGTGCACTGCCACCTTTATATTTAAGCAAACTACAACTTGGAAATGGGCAGCCTTTGCAAATGCATATTTGAACGTATTTAAGCTCATGACGTTGCTTTCTTGTTGTTTGGATAAACTAAAGGTATGTAGCAACGCTTCGCGAGATACGTGCATGCCTTGCGCGCCTCAATGTCATCTCGCGAACACTTTCACTCTTACACAATCCGGTGTACCCTGTGCCTTTATGGGTTCCTTCCACGTGCTTCGATTTATCAATTATCTATTCTTAATCTCACCATACGTACAAACATGCGTTCACACGTCAAATCGCGTCCGTCCAAATATGGGTTGTTTGCCACTGGTATGTCCTGGTTCATGAGTTCACGTGACACACGCAAGCCGCTAGAGGCCGCGACATTCACTGTTATGTCAAGTAGAAGGGGGTATTTCATCCTAAATTATATCTGTAACGATTCGCCTCTGATGCAGTTATAGATCTCATACGGGAGGAGCGGTAGCGCAGTGGTGAGCACACTATGGCCCCAGTGATCCTCAATTGTATTCCAAGCCACAGACATCAGTGGCGAGTGATGTTTGAAGCTGTCCTGCCCACCCGCACCCCATCTCCACCCATGCAACGACCCTCACTGACCATCTTGGTGAAATATGGTCAACCAACATGACAGACACTGCGTGGGGAGGCCTTCTTCCAGCAGTGGATTGACACATCGCGATACATTGCATTTTATCACCAAACACGTGCATGTCATATGCATTTTAAATGTCATATACATAATACACAGTGTGATTTAAAAAAAAGTGTAAATAGTTTATTGCATTGTGGGTGGATTCAAAGGACAGTGGTTTTGAAACACCATCCCATGTGTAAGTGTCCATGGTGGTGCCCTGTGTAAACCATCAAAAGTGACCCCCTACTCGGAATAACCCACAGAAACGTTTCACATTTCCGTGTGGTGGAGTCAGCCTCCTAGCGATTTTGATAGAACAGCGTTTCCAGCGGTCACAACCAGTGGGGGTGGTGCTAAGCCCATTGAGGGCCCGAAGCAGAAAATGTTTGTGGGACCCGCTCCCTTTTAAATGTATACAATCCTAGTGAGATGACAGGAGATAGAGCTGTAGGGAGATAAGAGAAATACAGATGAACAAAAGATCTAGTGAGACGAGAGCAGAGAGATGCAGACAGGATCAGGATGACAGAGATCAATTGGCCTCATTCATTAGATTGTTGTTGAATTTGAGCGATGCGCCCGTATTTTGCATGAATCTGGGGCCCCCTTGAGTTAATTTGCCCGTGGCCTTAAGCTTTTGCTGAGTTTGCTTATGCCTAGCGCCGCCACTGCTGAAAGCGGCGTTCACGTTTGCGGCGACCCGACTTTACCCTCCCATCACAAACGAGCGACTGCGCAATTTTCTGATCACAATTAGTGATCGTGACGGCCAGGGTCTGCGGTAATTGAATGGTGCAGCCCGCCACTGGCGTGTCCTGGCGCTCTGCGACCCGGTAACCTTCCCTCCTGCCGGGAGAGCAACGCAGAAACAAACTGGAATTTTTTTCTTTTTACCAGAAAGGCAATTAAGTAAAAAAAAAAACTTGATACGAGTGCGTTTAGGTTCAATCAACGTTTCCTTCTAAACTCATTATCGATAAAAGGCAGTGATGGACAACAACGCATGCTGACCACTCGCTCCACCTCGAGAAGACCTCCCACGTGGGTTGCCTGCATGGTGTGTGTGTGGAAGGGATGATGACGTGTGATTATAATTGCAAGTTTACCAGCAATAGAAAACAATATGGACATTCCACAGGTTTATGGATAATGCGTGAAATAGATGTAAACATGTATTTAGTTATTTCGAGGCATGCACATGTTTTATCAAATGACTGCATGATTAAATTCATACCCAGCGGTCGTGGGGTCGCCGCTTGTTGCAGAGATTAACGGTCCCAATGCAGCGGCCGCCCCGAGAGTGGGTTACACGTTTTGTGTTTAGTTTGTTGTCCTCCGATAATTATCGGAGTTGACTACGTACGGTGCGAAATAAGTGCAATTTACATGCTGCGGGAGTATTCATCGCACAGATACGCGCCATCTGCCTCGCAGTGGCACCTGAATGACCCCTTGATGTAATCCGCAAGAGTAGGTCAATGTGTGCCACATTTTTTTGCAAAAACTAAAACACATTGCCTTCAACTTACTCCATTGCAATATACTGTTCAGAGAAAGCATCGTCTCCTCGGCAGGCTCTTCCTGAAAAGAGCCATAAGACTCGCCGAGTCTTCCCAAGCATGATCATACTCAGAAGAATGATCACACAGGATGCAGGCAGGGCAGCACAGCCTGCCGCTTCGCGTTGCCTGTTTCCGCCGCCGTGAAATTTGTGCGAAGGCTGCGCAGTAATTGGCGACCTTAGCGACCTCAATAATGATCCTTGAATTATTAATTACAAAGTAGCGTTGAAGCAGCGAGAGTCGGTACACATTAGTCAAGTCTATAAACAGGTATAGTCTGAAACATCTGCTGGATTTTAATGGGCTTTTAGGGAAATTGCGAAACAATAATCACGCGTTTTGCCGACGAGACAAACAACGTGCAGGAATATTCAACTATGAACATGCCTCGAAGTTTCGTTACTGCCCTGCGCAGGTACACTGTTCTGCGGGGAAGTAAAGAAACGCCACAACGTTGCGCCTGGTATCAATACAGGCATACAACATCTGGTCGCATACAACACCTACTGCATTATAAGGCATATTCCCAACCGTTATTTTAAACAATAAGGTGGGGAAAAGTGGAGAATATGCAACATTTGAACGTCATTGGTTGTGATAACCTAGCGAATGAATGTTTATAAATGAGAGACGCCAACCTCGAACCCCGAGGGTCTGTCGACGACGACGACTATACACGAGGGAGAGCTTGCGAGTGCGTGATGATGTGATGGTTCACTGTAAAAGATGACAATTTGTGACAATGCACAGCCCTTTGTCAATCCACTGCTGGATGGAGACCTGCCCACGCCGTATCGCCAATGGGGGTTGCTTTAGAATGTCTCGCCGCTACGATGTCAGTGCGGGTTAGTGAAGGGGCGGTGCGGTTTGGGACCGGATAACATCAATCACTCGTCACTCGTGTTCGCCTGGAATGAATCTCAGTGGCCGCCCTGCTCAGAGCCTTCTGCTGAAACCAATGCTCGACTCGAGACGACTCCTGGCGTTACATTCACGAAGGATTTCGTCCGCGGATTGAGCCAGTGACCAATTAGCACCATTATTTAGATTAAAATAGTGAAACATCCTTTTGTCATCTTCTTGGTTCTTTCGGTAAAGTCACGGAGAAGGGAAAAAGAATAAAATAAAACATAATAAAATACAATTCTCACTAGAGAATTGTATTTAAAACATAATAAAATACAATTCTCACTAGAGAATTGTATTTTATTATGTTGAATTTTTATTATTTTATAATTTCCCTTCTACGTGACTTTACCGAAAGAACCAAGAATCATCTTCATTAGTTGCTCTGAGCCAGGGGTGCAAATTCCACAATCCTCTGGCGGGAGACCGATACCAGTTTGCCTAAACCACTTGCAGTAAAATATCGCTACGTCTAAAGCAGTTTGCCTTTCGAAAAAAAACACGTGCTTCATTGTTTACACAGCTCCTACAACAACTGTTCGCACAAAGCAGTACTGGACTCGTATCGACTCCTGTGTGTTGATGTTCTTAACACACCACACCGTGCTGCGCAGACAGTAGGCTCGACTTCACACTCACTCACCCCCCGTCATGTTGCATCTCCGTGGCTTTTGTCCGTAAGTCTTCGGGGAGGCTGTTTAAAATTTAAAACGCCTCGCCTCGGAGTTCCATCCATCCCAGGGAAATATCAGCGCCCTGGGGGAGGCTTCTTGGAGGCTACACAAATGGGGGCCAGGACGTGATGGGGGCGGGGGGGGGTCAAAACCGCGCGGGGCTCAGAGCAACTCTGTAGCTCAGCCCACATCCATGATGCATTCTCATCACGACCAGCCACCGTCAATCCACTGCTCGATGAAGGCCTCCGCCAGCCAATGCCACCTCTCGTGATCTCTGGATGTCATGACCCACCGAGTTCTCGTCTGCACACGCACCACCTCCATTGCTCCATCTCCTCCGTGTACGACCTCTTCGATGCGTTTCATTCCTTGGCTGCCACTCCGTGTTCGTCTTGACCATTGTTCTCGATGGCGACCTGCCCTACACACGTATTGATTGATGATGTCACGACCTGCTGCGCGTGTTCTCTCATCCACGTCGATCATCACGCTTCTCTGTATACGTCCAAGAATGCATCTCTCTCCATGTTTCGTTTCACACTTTTCAGTCTTTGATCTACAGCTCCCCATCCACGACTGTGCATATGGGGATTTAAAGTTTGTTCAAAATTGGCTGTATTGTGCCCCCCCCCCCCCCCCCCCCCATTGTGACAAGGTCACGCTACGGGGCTGGCTCAGGTCACGCTACGGGGCTGGCTCAGGTCACGCTACGGGGCTGGCTCAGGTCACGCTGCGGGGCTGGCTCAGGTCACGCTGCGGGGCTGGCTCAGGTCACGCTGCGGGCTGGCTCAGGTCACGTTGCGGGGCTGGCTCAGGTCACGCTACGGGGCTGGCTCAGGTCACGTTACGGGGCTGGCTCAGGTCACGCTGCGGGGCTGGCTCAGGTCACGTTACGGGGCTGGCTCAGGTCACGCTGCGGGGCTGGCTCAGGTCACCTGCGGGGCTGGCTCAGGTCACGTTACGGGGCTGGCTCGGGTCACGCTGCGGGGCTGGCTCAGGTCACGTTACGGGGCTGGCTCAGGTCA
>NW_026891589.1:15000-35707 GCF_015708825.2 Lethenteron reissneri
TCACCTAGAGTATTGTGTGTGTGTACATATATACACACAGCATTGGTGTCACCATGCTAAGATTGTGTCAATAGAACCGTGGTGCAAAAGGCTGGTATTAATATGATAAATGATACAGAGCAACACAATATGCTGCATATCATCCTTTCTTCATTAAAGCTTGAGGGAAAGTACAGCCGAGTGGCCGTTCTCACGCAATACCTTTGCTTTAGAAGTAACAAAACAAGCAGACAATACGCCTGCTTCACGTAACTGTCTCTTCATGGAAAATACATGCCAGCATTTTTACACATCCCATCAACCGCATGGCATTCTTGGAGTGCACCGTTTCAGCAGCATTTGTTCCACACAAGCAAACTGACGACTTTCATTGTCTCATCACAGGAGTCACGCTCGCTTGAGCCAATGCTGGTAGACTGCAGCATTGGTTCCTTTTTAAGGGAAGATGTATTTCCAACAGTGAAGATGGACACTGTGAGCAATTACTCACAGATGCGTGTGTTGTGTTTTGTGCGTGGTAATGTTTTGAAGCAATGCACATCTCTAGGCGGAGTAATCCATGGTCCTCTTCCGGCACGCAGACAACCAAGTAATGTGTGTAGTGTTGTGCGTTTGGCACAATAAATAAATGTTTAGTCTACAATAGATCACAAGGCAATTGAGCCATGGTTTTAAGCGGTTCTGATCGAGACAATGAAAGCTAGTGACGAGAGGAATCTGTTCACACAGCGCAGCACATGCACAGTGTGCCGTATTCTTCCTGGATTTTTCTCATTCATTCGGAGTCTGCCTTCCTGGTTCTCTTTCTCCATTTATTCCCATCCCAGATCAACTGAAAGTCCACTCCATAGTTATTTTTCTTTCATCCTGCCACCACAGAATGATATGTATCCTGTTTCAGGCTCACGATGTGGCCCTGCCTGTCGCCGCGGTGAGCTCCTCCGCAATGCACGGCTCCTCCAGGCGCCGACATAACGATCTGTGTCCCGTCGCAGTCGCACGCGCCGGTGTCGTGAGAGGAGCCCCACTCCCGCACGCCGACTCGTGAGCTGTCGACGATTTAAACATATCCAGGTTGACCAATCATTCTCTACGCGAGCGACAAGGTGTTCGGTAACGCCGATGTGAATTTTGACATCCTTGATTATTGCGTTGAGCCAAGGTCGCCAAACCCAGCCGTGTAGCCGTCGGTGATATTTCAGCGGGGAGGAAGCTTTTCTGTTGTTTCATTTAGCTCACAGCTGCGATGTGGCGATGATGTCCTCAGTGAGTCGTGATTGTTCCACTTTGCTTACGACCATCCCCGTGGTGCCCGGGGGGGGCGATTCCAGCAGCACACACAGGCTACAACATGGGACCTTTTTTGCCAGTATCAAAGCATGAAAAAATAAAATATGTTCTACCCTTTCTGCCAATAAAACAGTTGTGTTAAGATGTTCAAACACCAAATAGAAACCTTTGCACGAAATCATGTCTGCATTAACCACACGTACTTATGGTGAACGTGCAAATAAGAAACATGCTCTGATTATAATTATACACGCATTGTCTTTGAAACTGATTGGTCTACACCAGAGACGGCCTTCTTTAGGGCCTCGTCTCACCAGTGTGAGACCAGAGAACGCCAAAAGGCGAACATTTTGAGAGCATGTTTTTTGTTTGCATGTTCACCACAGGTACGTGTGGTCAATGTAGACGTGATTCCTTGCAAAATGTTTCTAGTTATTGTTTGAACATCTTAGCACCTGTTTTATTGCCAGAAAGGGTAAAAATAAACTAATCTTATTTTCACACACGCACATACTGTCCACGTGGTCGTTTTAGGGGCACGGTAATGCATCGGCAGGTGGCATTCAGCACAGGATCCAAGATTCTTTGCTTGGGCCAATCCATCCCACACTGGACACGACTTTCCTTTCACGGACTGGGTCACCATTTCGAACTGCCTCTTTCTAGACGTACCTCTCAATCTCTCACCCTAATGCTCCCATGTTCATCACATTTCTTCCAATGTGGTTGTCCTCTCTTCTTCTCACGATGTGTCCGAGCCACCTGCGTCGACTTTAGCTCAGCTGGTCTGCCACGGGTACTGCACTCTCCCAAGTCTATATTTATCTGACCCGAGCAAGTTTGTGCTCCCGGAGATCCAACGTGTCATTCCATATCAGTGTGATGTATATACGATTTTTTTAGATATATATGAATAGATGCTAGAGCTGTATGTGTGCGCAATGTGTGACATGTACGCTACTGAATTACATTTGTACACGGACTTTGGGTGTTTCTTGAATGAGCATTGTAAATTTGCTTAGAATTTCGAACATATTCTATTGAGAATGCTGGAACCACGTAAAATCACGAGTAAGGGCATAGTAAGAACACTCACTTGCTCCACACAGCTTCCCTTCAAAATAATTCACTCCAATATTCAGAAGCTTAATTGTGTAAAGTTCAGGAAAGACTGATAAAAGTTGACGAATTAAAAAATAGACGAGCCAACTGTAAAATGTGAAATCAAATTTTAAATGTAATATGCATCGTCATGTATCCCTTCTGCCGTGATCGTGTCTTCCTTTGAACCGTAATATTTACATAATTGTAAAACTCCAGCATCCCATATTAAATCAGCGCTTGCCAAGTAATAGGTGAGCTCAACTTGCTTACAGTTGCTGAGCTCGCAACCCATGCATGGTTCCTGCTGCATGGTTCCTGCTGCATGGTTCCTGCTGCATGGTTCCTGCTGCATGGTTCCTGCTGCATGGTTCCTGCGGCAACACACACCTCTGATGAGGTGAGTGTGTTCATCTTTCATGTAGCTGCACACGGAATAACACCACGTCTGTTTGCAGGTTCGCGTTATCCTTCAACGTGGAGTGTAAAGAATCGATTCTCTCTCTCTCTCGTTCAATAAAGAAGGATTTACCACTGTGTAGGTTCTTTGCGGCTTGTCTGCGCCACCCCCGCTGCTGCTGCGATGTGTTTGTGGGATGTACCGAGTATTGTTCGGCACGATGCTGAAGAAGCTCCCGGCGTGGACGACACAAGGGAGAGCTGGACAACATCTTTGCCGGGCCATTGCCAAAACTTCACTTTCATTCTAGCAAATACCGCTGATTGGCTTAAACCCGTGTCAGAATTAGCATTTTCCGGAAGTGGTAGTGACTGTATATGGCTGAGATGGATAAAATGCAAAGTCAGCCCCCTGACCTACAAAGAGACCATCTATTACTTACACTTTAATCCACAGACTTGCATAAGACCGCGTACACCACTGTACGTGTACACATGAAGGCAATGCATACTGAAGTTGGGTAAACATGAACTTGACAACGCAAGCTCTCCGTGCTGATGGCACAAAGTAAACAGCAGCAACTTCTGAATGCCACCACCTTGTGATGTGACAGTCGTCTCAACTTAAGGACCCAAACCACATTCTGTGGGCCTCCAGCAGCTCCATAGAAACCACCCTCGCGTGGGTATTTGAATGTAATATTACATGCTGTTCTATAGTGTCCGTGATAATGTCAAGTAGCCTGCCCTTGCGTTGGTCGCCCTTGTTTAGCGATCAGAGTTGGAGTATGTTGGTGGGCCATTGGTGCGATGTCGTGCTGAGACAAATGCTGGGGTAAGGAGATCATTGAATGTGGGCACAATACACACGCCATGTCTAGCATTAACGTGCGTGCACTTTAGGTGTTTATCGACAAACTAGTTCGAATTTACATGGCAAGTGTGTAATTTAGAGCGAGCGTATACAGCCGCACATTACCGTACAATTACAGCAAAGGAATTTAAAATGTTTTGACTTGCGTCGGCCATAGACATTATTGCCAAAGGCGCAAACGTTGCGAGTGGCATCATATTACACGTACACTGTGTAACAGGGCAGTAAGAAGCATGTATTCCCGAGAACATGGAGCCAGTGCTTTTCAGACCTCATTTCCCAGCATGTGTAACCGACCTGAAATCGAGTGGCTAACCCAGGGGGTCCACGCATTTGTGTTTTATTTTTCTTTCTCTTTTTGCCCAGAGTCGGTGCGTTGCTCAGCCCCCTCTCCGCTTCATCGCACGCTGCACAACGGCACCCTCCGCTATTCAGGAGCACAGCACTATTCTACAAATGCTGTCATAGGAAGGTAAGCGCAGGTCTTTTGAATGTTTGTGATCTATCGCTGGCGCTCATAAAATCACGGCCGTGCTCTATCCGTGCATTAGTGAGGAGCGTTACTCGCGCCGTGTTAAGCAAGGGCTAACCCCGTTCATCTAAGTGATTTGCACTCTGTTAAGTACGTGTTATTAGTGCTTCATGATTCCCGCTGGGCATGCCATATAACATTAATTATCACAGAAACATTAGGCAGCGGAGCAGGATTTGAATTGCTTTTCACGTGGCTTTAATATTGTTTTGATGCAAGAAAAGAATTGCACATTTATTGTACTTATACCGGCATACCATTCTTAATTATGATTTTTAAAAATGATGTTCGTGAGCAATTCAGTTCCAGGGGCTGCACTTACACGAGCTATTAAAATGTAACACATTGGCAGAAGTTGTGAGCAATTTACAATAATTTTGGATTCATTTGAATTTTACCAGAACCAACAGGGGTTTTTTTTTTCAAAAACTGTATCTGGTCATTAAAAAGCATACATTGCATAATGACACGATAACGGGCACACAGCACGATAGACTTGTCAACATCGCCACAAACATTCCATCTAGAGCTTTTGTCCTCTTGTTAGCCACAGAACACATCAATTACGTGGCAGAATAGGTCTACATGCATTCAGTTTGCCTTTCCACATTGGCCAGACCTTTTTAAAGAGAAATAGCCAGTCGAGCTGGGTCTTAACAACTGATTTGTGTAACCGTTTATATCTGCGATCATATAGGCAAAATCCAGTAGAGGTTCACAATACTTGGCTAGCACCCGCACTTGTTTGGAACAGTTTTGTGTTTTGCTATCGATGCAATAGCACACCACGAGGCACCATCGCTCAGCGGTCGTGCATTCAACCGTTTGTTGCAGAGGTTCGTGATTATAATTCAAGCGGCCGCCCTGGTTAATACTGCGGTGCCTATTAACAATATATAATTGCACGCCGTCTGCTTTACAGTGGACGTTAACGATCCCGTGATGTCATTCGTGAAAGTATGCCATTGCTGGTGACATGGTCCGAATTTGAAAAATTATCTGCAAAATTACTCAAATGTAATACAGTATTCCCCGTTATTCGCGATGATGGATACGTTCCGGAGATGTTCGTGAGTAGCACATTTCGCGGATAATGATACTGGCCTATAAAACCTACGTTAAGAATTAATTACCTGAAATAAATACGTAAAAAAACGATTAAATACATGAACAAATTCATAAGACATTTCTTTATCTCATCAGTTTTATATCATCACTGTACGTCTCATTACTTTATCTCATCAGTTTATATATCATCACTGTACGTCTCATTCCTTTATTTCATCACCTTCTCTCCGTCTCTCTCGAGGCAATCGTGCAGAGTTCCAGATGCGATTCGCGGACAGCGAAAATCACGGATAGCAGATTCGTGAATAACGAGGGAATACTGTGTCCATAGCAATCATCGCCCCCGACTGTGAAAACCTGGCAGGACCCACCTGAAAATGAGCCCTGAGACTCAGCGAGGCTTTCCTGGGTGAACAAGCGACATCATGAAACTAAGGAGGGAGACACGAATCGAGGCTGTGGACACGGAGCCGTACCTTGGACTGGGGGAACAGTGGGTTAATGAGATCATGCATTGCACAGGTGCCCTGGAGAATTTACTGGCAACAGTCGTGGGGGACGAGGCCGTCGGGTGATATTTGCTTTGTTTGTCAAGGACAAGAAGCGAAATGCTTTACTCTTTAGCGAGAAAATGAGTCACCTTGTCGTAACTATCGGCAAAGCACGTGGAGAGATAGCGAAGTGTGTTTTCGCATTGTTCTTAATGTTATATAATTGAGCTTCATGTTTTTTTAAACATGTATATTATGTTGTATTGTGCTGAACAAGGCCCTGTAGTTTATAAGCACGAGTGTGTGTGTTTAACTTCTTTCACACTGGATGTAGCTAATTGGAGGTACGGGGGCAGAAAACAAACGAAGCACAACTTCAGTGCTGAAAGAAGCATGCTTGACGACTTCATCGGTTACGATAGAGTATTTAGCAATTTGCCAATTACATCTGCCAACTCAGCAGTACAATGTTCAACAAGCCCCATGCTTCGAATGAGACCGTAACGCTGAAGGCAATCCCAACGTTCGTCCTAATGAGCTCGGAAATTTCGTATTTTTTGTACGTGGAGAGACAGAGATGTGTGTACATCTAATAACTACATTACCATATCAGTCTTACTGGTAGGAACCTCCTGGTTACACCAGCCCACAGGGGATTATTGTGTCCGTCCGTCCGTCGTGCATCCAAAAATGTGAGGGGTGGGGCTGGGTGGAGAGGGGAGGGTGGGGAGGGGCTGGGTGGGGAGGGTGGGGCTGGGTGGGGGGTGGGAGGGGTGGGGCTGGGTGGGGAGGGGCTGGTCACCCCGTGGTGCCCTTATAAAACGCAACGTTTAACCTACTCACGCCGGCTTGTGCCCACCCTCACAGTCTGGCATAATTGCGGAATACACCACGCCGCCGTTGACCCTGGCCATTGACCGAGCAACCCAACGTTCCTACCAGCTCCCTCCGCAGGACAATGTGTTTAACTGGCTGTGCTGTGACTTTGTGGCTATTCATTCTTGGATACGCTGTCGTTGTGTGATACTTGTGTTCCATACTGTGTCACTTTCTCGGAGTTATCCTCGTTTTGTTCAGCTGTCTGTACTTCATTCATGTCGGGAAAATATTACAAACCTTGCATACAAAAGACAGACACAAATAAGATGCTTCACTGTGCTAGAAAATGTAAGTATACCTTTGTCAGACTTTGTCAGACGGTTGTGTTCATCCAAAGCTGGTAGGAAACCAAGGAAATTCCTTAGATTGTGACATTGGTGCTGTCCCGAGTGGCCTGCGAGCTCGCGAGAGGAAGGCCCTTTTGCCAACAGGCAATGATTGACATTCTTCAAAACTGAGACGTGTTTTTTTATTCTGGAAATAGCCACATTTTTGCCACAAAGAAAAGAAACGCGACTTTGTGTCCCCCTGCCTTTGTCCCTGCAGGTCAATTTACTCACTCGTGTAATGTTACATGACGCGCATTCCATTGCGAAGGAGACTGATTTAACTCGGTATAAACAGACATGTGGTTGATCAAATACAACTGGTGGCAATTGACTTGAATGTCTAATTTGGTCCGTAAAAAATATATTTTTGTTGTAAATATATTTCTGCAACCGTAAGAGCAGCTGTGGGGGAAAATGTAAATGTGTTTTGAGTGATTTTGTATTGAGAGGTGGTGCACGTAATGAGATGAGAAGATTAAGTAAAAATCACGCCTCAATTAATAACACGGTTTAATGAAAATAAAAATGTGGTTTTATGTCCTTCATAAAACCTGCGTGAATTAAAATTAATCATGGGAACATGAATAGGTTTAAAATAGCGAAATTCTTACGATGCGATATATCAACGAGCGACACCGCAATTTATAATCATTATGGAAATATGAGTTTGTTAATCTGTAACCAACTTGTATCAAAATGCAATTAACAGTAATCACTTTTCGAATGATATTACTTGAATACCAATGCACTGCGTCTGTGTGTAACTAACTCAAAATGTATGACGTATGAGGTATAAATGCAATTTATAAACGTGTGTAATTAGTCAAGCATGTCCTATCTTAAAAGTACCAGTGCTGTATTTTATAATGAGGTCTTCTCCGTAATCAATCTTGAATAAGACTTTCTTGGCAATATCCGTGAGCTTATAAGCTGAAACAGTGGTAAGCCTTTGTTGAGTTACTTTAAAAAAATGTGGGCCTCAGAATATAACTAAGACAATAAATGCAATATGATTTGTTTTTAGGATAGAGCTTTACAAACACCACATTTTAGTTTATGAACCAAAATTGTGCATGAGCCATCTTGTGTCTGTGTTACAGTTGTCTTCCTTCTTACACTGAGCGAGTGATGCGGGCAAACCACCACAAATAAAGCGAATGTCTTCAAGATAACAGCAGCAGAGAGTGAAGAGACACAGCATCGTCGTCATCGTCAGATGTACTGGGTCATCTGCTTGCCTAGGGAACCTTTACTTGAAGTTGAGGCTAATCTGTGGTTAAAGATTTACAAGACTTTTTACATGAATAAATAGCACGTCCCTATTATTCTGCAATGGCGCTATAATTACGGACTTCGGGATTATAGTTATTTAATTGTCGTCAAACTTTTTTCAGAGTTTATGAACAAAGGAATGAAGAGTTCGTGCTAATTGTATGCATTTCGTCGCAATACAATGGCACGCAGCTTGGGAAGCATGTGTCCTCTGCTGAAGCATTGTGGATGTGCGCTCCAGTGTTATCATCACAGCTGGCATTTGCGGAGCTATACCATTTATCTTATAAAAACTCTGTTTGCAGTAGCCGTACCATTGACAATTGCATTGTCCTTGCTGTTCCTGTATTAAATATTTAATCGTTTCTCAGCAGTCTAAAAGAATAATATATATTCTTTTGTGCACAGTAAAAGAATGCTTTTGACATTACTGAATGCAATAAAATGCCCCTGCATATATCATTCATCATATCAATATTTTATTATGCATAAGACACCATTGTTGTTCCTTTGTCAAGGTGTGCATGCAAAGCATAATGCTCTCGTGACAGTCGTTGGGTTGTGTGGCACGTTCACTTGCAAGTGTGAGTGGCAGGGTGGGGGGGGGCATCATGACGGTGTGGGTGACGCGACCCATACAATGTTTTATTTATATCAAAGTTAAATATTCCAAATCTTGACTTAAAGCTTTCGTGACTGCAGGAATTCATATTCTTTGGGTCTTTCGGTAAAATCACGTAGATAGGTTCAAAGAAAATAACAAAAACTACAATGTTTCAATCGCAACACAAGCGGTCGTCATCAGGAAAAGGGGGCTAGCTTCTAAAGGCAAACTGTTTATAAAGGTTTCAAATGGGCGTAGCCCAAATGTCAGCAGCCAATGATAATGTAAGTGGTGGGCAGCAACCACGACGGTGGTTGGTTTTCCACCAATCAAAGGGCTGCCAGGTGAAAATTAGCATGTAATGTTAGATTGTTGAGCGGCCTCCACGGCCAGCGCGCTGAGGTGGCTATGTTAATGTGAGAGATTAGCATGTTAATGTGAGATATTAGCATGTTAATGTGAGAGATTAGCATGTTAATGGGAGAGTTAAGCATGTTAATGTGAGATATTAGCATGTTAATGAGGATCGCAGAGCCGCAACCTCTAGGTCGGCGCGCGAAGTGGCTGTGTTAGTGTGAACCTGTTCATGGCTTGGCTTCGCGAACGAAGATCTAGGAAGGACATCCACGTCTTCTGCAGGCACGCTGGTGGCTGAAGAGGCCTATGCGGGACAAGCAGGTCCTGCCACAACAGCTGCAAGTATAGGTCTCATCTGGGATGGGTGCTGAGGGATCATGGTTCTTCCTCTTTCTCCTTTTGTCCTCCATACGGGCCCTGCGGGTATCTTCGAAGAAGGAGGTGGCCTGGTGGACTGTGTGCCGCCAGGAGTTGCGATCAGCTGCTTGTGTTGTCCACTGACGGTGATCGATGCAGCAAGCAGTGAGGGACTTCTTCAGGGAGTCTTTGTATCGCTTTCGTGGTGCCCCTATGTCGCGATGGCCAGAGGACAGTTCCCCATACAGCACGATCTTAGGCAAGCGGTGGTTCTCCATCCTGGCGATGTGCCCTGCCCAACGAAGCTGTGTCTTGAGGACCATGGCCTCGATGCTGATGACCTTCGCTGACTTGAGGACTTCAGTGTTGGCGACGAAGTCACTCCAGTGAATATTGAAGATTGTGCGGAGGCAGCGCTGATGGAAACGCTCGAGGAGACTCAGGTGACGACGGTACGTGACCCAGGACTCAGCGCCATACAGGAGAGTGGTCAGCACAACAGCTTTGTAGACGTTGACCTTTGTGGCTCTTTTAAGGTTTCTGTTGTTCCAGACACGTTTGTATAGTCTGCCAAATGCACTGTTTGCCTTGGCCAGCCTGTTGTCGACTTCGTTGTCGATCTTGGCGTCAGACGAGATGACGCACCCCAAGTAGCTGAACTGGTGGACAGCTTTCAGTTCTGTTTGTTCAATGAAGATGCTTGGTGGATGGTGCTCCTCATGGGGTGCGGACTGATGAAGAACTTCAGTCTTCCTCAGGCTGACTTCAAGGCCGAAGATCTGAGCTGTTTTCGCGAAACAGGACGTAATTCGCTGCATAGCTGCCTCTGTATGAGCAAGGAGGGCGGCATCGTCAGCAAAAAGCAGCTCCCTGATCAGTTGCTCCATGGTCTTTGTGTGGGCCTGCAAACGCCTCAGGTTGAACACGCTCCCGTCGAGACGAAAACGGATGTATACGCCATCAGCGTCGTCGAGGTCCTCTGTGACCTGCTGGAGCATCATGCTGAACAAAATGGTGAACAGCGTGGGAGCAAGAACACAGCCCTGTTTCACGCCGTTTGCAATAGGGAAGGGCTGCGAGAGATTGTTGCTATTTCTGACTTGTCCAAGCTGATCTTAATGAAGCTGGACGATCATGGTGAGGAACTTCGGTGGGCAGCCTAGCTTGTCCAGGATTTTCCAAAGTCCCTGCCTGCTCACGGTGTCAAACGCTTTTGTCGTGTCCACAAAGGTGACGTACAGTGCTTTGTTTTGCTCCCGGCACTTTTCCTGAATCTGCCTCAGGACAAACACCATGTCTGTGGTTCCCCGGTTGGCTCTAAAGCCACACTGGGTCTCTGGGAGGTGATCTTCAGCTATTGCGGGTACCAGTCTATTCAGCAGTACTCTTGCGAGGATTTTGCCGGCGACGGACAGAAGTGTTATGCCACGATAATTGGAACAGTCTGATTTCTCCCCTTTGTTCTTGTACAGGGTGATGATGACTGCATCTTTGAGATCTTGAGGGAGTTTACCCTGCTCCCAGCAGCAGACGAAGAATTCATGGAGTTTGGTGTGCAGTGCTGGGCCTCCGTTCTTCCATACTTCAGGAGGGATGCCATCGACTCCTGCAGCTTTACCACTCTTCAGCTGTTTAATGGCTTCCTCAGTCTCTTGTAATGTTGGTGCCACATCCAGTTCGGTTTTCACTGGTTGTTGTGGGATGCGGTCAATCGCTGGTGTTAGTGTGAACCTGTTAATGAACAACTAACATCGGAAGGTGGCAGGATGGTTGATAACATCTTTCCAATGATTGCTCAGTTTGTACCCATCTTCTCGGTTGAAATTGTGTCTGTGTCTTATATATGATTGGCTTCATGAACGAATCTTTGTTGATAGCCAGTGGGTTTGCAAAGTACCTTCGTCTTAGAGAAATCAATTTCGTGTGAGCCCCACCGCATTAAAACTATGATCAGCCACGGCCGAGGTATTGGTCCTACCGCGTTTCAGATCTGCCTTATGTTCACGAACACGGTCCGAGACATGTCGCTTAGTTTCCCTAATTTAACTACTGCCACAGACACAGCTTAGTTTGTAGACGCCGGGGTATTGCATGTCAGGGATCACATCCTTCACCGTTTTTAAACAGGTCACTAGATTCATTACGCGAGAAATATGAATGAAATCACTTTAAAAAAGTGTCTATATGTACTCGTACAGTCGGTTCCGTGCGAGCTATCGGGATTATTTAACTGTACTTCACCACGCTGGCCAGCCCGGGTTGGTTAAGGCTTAGCAGATTGACATGGGAGCATATAAGTACAGTGCAACAATGGATTTGGCCATACTGCCCTTTGCAGGCTGACTCTGCCTTGCTTAGCTTCTGAGATCCAATATTCTGGGTGATTTGGTCATCTGCTGTTTCAAAATAGCTCCTTTAAAATTCTATTAAATCTTAAATTGCTCCCTCATTTAAATTTGGAATTGTATTTAAATTCAGTTGTTCTTATTTCTTAATTTGTATTTAAAATGCATGTTCCTTTGCGTCATGCTGTTTTTCATTCACTTTTATTTAACATTTTGTTTACACTTGGAATCACGTGTTTTACGCACTTTCATTTAAATGTGTTGATCCTGTATCATTCGTTTAATTTCTGCATTTTTTTGACATGGAATATTTTTTTTATCCAGGTCTTTATTGAAAAAAATTATGGCGGCTTTAACTTGTGGTGACCTTGAATTCTGTTGTGTCAATGGGCTCTAATCTGGTTGTTAAAGGTCAAGCCCATGTGTTGGTGTTCATCACATGCAGTCCTTTGTACTTATTTTCGATCTCATTTGCAATAACACGCAACAAAAAACACTGCATGGAAAATCAATGCGCCACAATTTAGCAACATTGTCGCTGCTGCAGTCGTTGGCCACACACCAGTCAGAGGCCAGCCGGATGTTGTAGACATCTGGTGAAGGCCAAATGTGGTGCTGGCCTCATACCCGCGCTTTGTGCCCTTGTGTATTAGCACAGATACACCAAATCACGTGCATCTTCACAATGTTAATATGAACATTAAGACTCCCTATTAAGAATAAGGACACGTTTATGTCTTGTTTATTTATGAAAACGCATAATATGCAGCAATTCGTGTGTGACTATAAATTACGAAAACATGCCCTTGCCCACATTAAAATTGTGTCTCGCTCAATAATTGAGGCTTCCATAGCTCAGAACATCCTCTCTGAAGCCAGATTACAAAGAGTTATTTGATATGGAGTGGCTACACAAGAGAAGAGAATAAAGCAAGCGTCAGTGTGCACAATGAAACACGCTCGTCGCCATACATAACAACACGACGGTAACAACTGGACATGTCCTGCATTTGTATTGAGTCATTTGCCTTAGCATATGTTATTTACTGCGTCTTTTTTCTCACATAGCACGTCGTGAATAATGCATCCGCACTCTCTGTCCTGTCTGTTATACCACGTGACCCCACAAGACCAGGGACATATGTGCAAATGAGATGCTGCATCTCCATGCCTCTAAAACACTACATTCGCGAGCCACACGAAACAATGCGCCTTGAGTCTACGCGACGGTAAGCAGTGGTGTGTTCAGGTGGTTCAGTGACTTAGGGAGCTAATGGATTTTTCACACAGTACTGAGCCAGCACGACTCACACCCTGAGTTTGAATCCTGGCAACCATCCATGATGAAACTGTGTCAAGTGTGGCGAGTTGATACATTCAGCCCTGTTCCCAATATCTGCACGTGACATTTATTTTAATATCCTTATATTGTACGTGGTTAATATCTGGTATTTGGTGAGAGACACCTACTGATTGTCAGTCAAGATGTAGTTCAGTGGTGTCACCTGTCGAAGCCTTTCCCTGGCCGTGATTCTCTGCTGAGTGTGGCATTGACAACTGCATGTGTCTTTGTCTCTTGACGTGATTCCAGTGGCACAATCTGGACATATTAGGTGCTGACGATTTCCTGAATTGTACAAATAATGTTTATCTCACAGACCAAGATAATATCCGTTTAATAATGAAATGTGACAGCTGTCTGATGTCTGTTTCAGTTCAGCATGTCAATAGTAATCAGCAGTAAATCGCCATCGTCACATGGCAGTGAAAAGTATTTAAATGTCTGTGTACAGGATATGAAAACATGTAACATCATTTTACTGAAACAAAAAAATATTTAAAACAAAAAACGGACGGTCTCTCCAATTCTTAGAAAAAAATACGTTCAGGGTTAATTATTGTTTTTTTAAAATACATTTTCCACAATCACAAATATTTGTTGAGGTCAATGGTGACGTGGATATCGCATTGCACCGTGTAGCTGGTGACATGAGATCCATTCTCAGCCACGGCTAGCATCAGTGGCGAGTGATATCTGAACCTGTCTGTGACCCCCCCCCCACTCTTCACTCACCAACAATGAGTGGTGTATGTATGTTGAACTTCTTTCACACCGTACTTAGCCAACCATGCTAACTGGAGATGCGGGGAAAGGACAACAAACGAAACACAAACAGCAGCTCGAAAGAAGTGAGTGTTCAATCTGGATTTAAAGTGCATGGCTCCACTGCTGTCCTCATATCGGACGGAACAGCGTTCCAGACAGCCACAGAAGTGCATCTGCTGCGCGCAATGCGGTCACCCTCTTTGTTCTTTGGGCAGCAAAGAGCCGCTGCTGCAGCGGTGATCGGAGTTTGCGTGGTCGTTCATGCTCTGACGAGATCAGCAATGTGCTGTGGTTCGTTTGTGGCAAGCACTGTGTGTGTAATGAAGTATGATGAAGAAACACAACATGGGGGTGCCTTCCTCAAGAACTAGATTGATAACTGGTGGTAAATTATTATAAAAAAAAAAAATTTGCGTTGGCTTGTGGGTGTATTGCCGAAAATTTCCTAAAAAATTTAGTTGCACAAACAACATAATAAATAGTGTCAATAATACTGAGATTTTTCCACAGTTTATCAAAGGGTTGAGTCCAATACTAAGGGACTTTGCTAGACTAGGCATCAAAAGTAAAGGTGCAGCCCTGCAATTGCTTGCTCACACCACTGCTGGCAGAAGCTCCTCCTGTAGAGAGAGCACCAGAAGGCCCCCATCGCGTTGGGTAATTTGACCTTCCACGCTGGGTGGGGATGCCCACACTTTACCCCACCACACGTGACCTGCCACTCCACTTACTATGGTGTACCCATTTATATTTCTCACTGGACAGAGGCTCAGCAACGTAATAAACTTGCCCCGTTGTTGTAACTGCCGCACCAAGAGATGGAACTGGTGCCCTCTGGATTGCAAGTCCAGCCTGCTGACCGTTGCACAAAGGCAGTCTCCCTCTGCGAAGCTCCCCGGCTGTAAATATCTCTCGAGCAACGGACTACAGCAGCTCAGCCTTACAGATCGATGCCGGTTGCAGATTATAATATCACACACTATGGAGCGTTTTCTCGGGTCGTTTTCAATGCGCTGTAAAACTATTATGTCCTTAGTAGTGCTTGTGGTTACAGTTATTAACAGGCTTCAAAAGACATCTGTCGACAAAACACAAAATATCCAGACAAGGGGGAATGCCGTCAAAAGGTGCAATACATTTATTTTATTTTGCCCTTGTTCTGTATTTACACGGAATGAACAAAAGCCAAACAGCGTTGTCCCCCTGATGCAAATGCATACTCTGAAGCTAATGCTCACAATCCCTCATTTAGCTCACGCTATCATGACAGCCTGAGCCCAAATCACCCAGAGATTGCATCCAATCTTGTGAGACTCTAAGCAGGGATGAGCAATGGATGATGCGGATGGGACAGGCGATGTGTGCTTGGCAACAAAGGCTACAAGTGCAGACTCCATTCTTCTACAGCCGACTCGCTCTCTCCTGCTCGCCGACATTATAACATGAGCTACCCCCCATCTCTAACCCGTCATAAACAGCCTGCCTCAGCGATGCCCACATCTTTTTCACCTGAAACGGTAGCTTGTGTTGCGATCGAAACGTCGTGATCTATTATTATTTTTTCTACCTACGTGACTTTACAAAAAACAAACAAAGAGTATGGATTCCTGCAGTCACGAAAGCTTCAAATCAAGATCAGACTCCATTGTTGTACTGTATATATCTATGTCCCCTCCCTTCATCAACTGGACCTGAAGTATGGTCAAATAACTCCCGCGGGATGCACGGCGTGGACAGACCCTCATCCAGCGGTAGTTTTACAAAACGCTTCACTTGGTCCATAATGAGACAATTAAAAACCAAATCTATGTTCCTTTAATTGCCGCCAAAATACGTAGTTTTAATTAAACTTACGCAATGTTATTTCCCCGCTCCCAAAAAACTCGAGTTGCATTATTCAGCAAAACAGAAGCATCAGGAGTGTACAGTTTGCCAGAATAATGTTATTCTTGGATGTGCCTCTGACGGATTACTTTTTGAGGTTCAATTTAAATTGTTTTAATTCAAGCAAAAATCTGGGGGCAAATCCAAACTTGGAGCTGAGGCAATTATGATGCTGGCCGCGTTTATAAGCAGGTGTTGGCTTTTAAAAGGAGTAATTACACACACACAGAGCCGAACGTCTGTACGTTTAGTAATGGCATTGGATGATAAAGCATAGCAATCCATTATTAACCACTTCAAGGTTCTTAACATTCATAACCTCCCTATTATATTGCGCAAGCTGCAGGTATGTGTGATGCACTATCATCACACTACGCATACATTACTTGTTTCTGAGCAGAGGCAGTGAGATATGTAATCTGATTGACGGAGCACTATGGGTAGGTATTCGTGATCTTTGTTCATAAATAACGAGCAAATTATTTTTATTTTTTACAATTGCATCACACTCGCATCCACGAGCATGCTCCGGGCCTGGCTCTGTGAGTCTTCTATATCGTAGACACCAACCATACTATGTCTGCAATGTGATCTTTATAGCAGATGCATATTTCGGTAGGCAATAGCACAACTAAAATAACAAATAAAAACCCACTGAAACGTAATTTTACATATATCACAAGAAAAGTTAATGCTTAAAACAAAAACCAACTCTTGTGATTGAAACGTCGCGGTATCTTCTGCGTTGCAACACGCGCGCTTGTGCGCGTTGTCCCTGCAAGGAAGGCGTCAAGGATGGATTGGGGGCACGGGAGGCGGTGTGCGTGTCGAGCACAGCCCCACGCTGCTGCCGACCACGTTGGCGGGCGAGCCGCTCGCCCCCAACACCACCACCCAGAGAGAGGGACGGGGGGACGCTCACCACGCACTCTCCCATCAGAGCCGAGTCTCCGCGAGCCCAGACGCTGCCGCAATAGACCGTGGTGGTGGTGGTGGGGCTGGGGCTGGGGCTGATCAATCACCGGAGGATGCCAGAGTCACCATGGATATCATTGTGTTCCTTGCCCTTTGCAGTCGTTGGAATAATCGTTATCATCATCAGCAACAGCCATGGCCAATCCACTGCTGGATGACCGCCTCCCCAAGCTGTTGCGGCCGTCTCGCGTGATCCGGCGATGTGACGATCCGTGCGTGACCTGCGCACGAGCTGATTCGGTAGTTTCATACCCTCGAAGTTAGTACTCTCAGACTATAACTATTACTACTGTTTTGAATCGTAATAATATGACAATAATACTCGTTGAGTATCGAGGTTCATCTTGAAAAGATGCCTGCACCCCCTCTCCTGCTGTGCTTTGTCCCTTGACTTCCCCGAAACTCTCCGTGTCGCCACGTGAGTCGTGGTCCTCGTATGACAGTGAGGCCCTCACCTGTCTCCCTTTCCCCCGCTCCGCAGTACCGGGGATTCTCCGCGTGCCTCGTTACATTTAGTTTCATCGCTCGCGCTCTGTAGCGGAGCTCTTGTTCAAATAAAGAAAACCGAAATGCTTGCACGGGATGTTCTACCGGTGACTTTTTGAGTGTTTTTGGCATGTTGGATTAAACTCAAGTGCACGAGGAAAACCAACATAGGCGGGGTGGACGTGAAGAAGACTGCAAATCCCGACAGCGAGGTCAGTAACCTGTGCGGTGCCTCCTCGTCACCTTGCAAGCGCCACGTGACACACCATCTCTGCGAGGGATGAGTTTTGGATTTTAAAATGTCAGATGTTCAGATTTATAAGTATAATTTCACATATTTTTTTTTGATTTTCAGATGATTAACATTATATGTTAATGTCACGCGCCTTCGTGCCAACAAAAGTGTTGTCACTCGATGACACGTGAACCCACTTTTGGCAAATAAATAAAAGTTGATAGTATGTTAAGCCATTCCTGCGAAGTCATACTTTCGGATCCATTTGAAACAAACTAAAATTTACCATTGCAAATGTTGTGTTTAGAGACCCAACTTTCACATTTGTTTTTGATCAATCCACAAATAAGGATAAAAATCCCTAATCTTTGCACGATCCACCAACACCACAAAAATGTCAACATTACAGGCATGACATCGCACACCTTTTAAACAAGGACTCAGCAGCCATCCGCAAAACGCTTCTCATCATCCAGTCGACGTGTCCTTGCTGACGAGCGAACCAACACAAACCAACACGGCAGCTTCCATTTGAGGGCCAACATTCGTTTGAATGTATATCCACGTGTACGTGCACGTTATAAGTGTGTGCAGGCTGAAGAAACAACGACTGGAGCCTATTTGAAAGAAGCAAAATCCAATCCCCGCTACGAAAAACCTAATTGGTCTCCCTGTTCCCGTGGACAGGGTAATGATGCGTTTGTTACTGCAGCCAGATATTTCTCAGCAGTTTTCTATACACGTGTTTATCATTGCATATAATACGAGGCAGGCATGCACAGATCATTTAAATCGTTGCAGGAGCATAATTGCGTGCACCTCGCAAAATTAAAGTCAAAATGTAAAGGCAGTCAAGCCAAGGTCAGAAGAGATTGTTGTTGGCTTCTCTGTTTGTTTTCGAGAGAACACATCACATTGTGCAACTTCCAGACCAACTGCAATTTGTCACACCCAAACTTTTCCTTTACGTAACAATGAACATTTGCGATGTGTTTTCTGTTGCTGGTGGTACACGCCCGTATCCCATCGCCTCGGAGGCCGGCTCAGCACATCACGTTGAGATGCTAGATGTAAGTAGGATTGTCACCCGTCCTGGTTTTCTTTTACAGGATCCTTATCTTATTGCGGCAGCTGTCCTAGGATATATGTCAGTCTTCTCTGGACATTAAAAGTCCCAGTTATTGTCAGTTGCGAAACAATAAACCACAGTGTTGTACCATACTTATTTGCTCCCACTCTGACCAGCATGGTGAATAATGTAGATGTAGTATTGTTGAGATCGTCTTATTGCCATGATGTGTCCCAGTTGTTTGTACCACAGAGGGAGCATCAGTAAACGTGTGTGATGCACCCGCCTGCTGAGCAGGACGATGTCTGCATATTGGAGGTTTTCTACAACGCGTTACACCAAATAGCGAGCACTACGACTGCGTTGCTTACATCCAGAGACAAATCCTCACAACCTCACAGATGCTCAATACATCGCACCGTGTGTGAATAATCGGCTTGGACTGGCATCATGCCCCTCAATTCTGAAAATCCTCGGCTACTCAGCTGCATCTCAACTTTATCCCGACCACAGCTAAGTCTGAAGATACATTGATGAATATAGACTGTATTTTGTCAAATGTATTTATTACGTTGTCAAATGTATTTATGAGGCTGTATTTGATTTCGTGTTGCCACGTGCTGCTTTATAACAGAGGAGTATAGAGTCGGCCGATGTTAGAGGCAATGGCTCTTCTTCAGACCAGAGAGAATAGGCAGACAGATGTACCTGCTTATCATGAGAGATTGTATTTTACACTGCGGACCTCTGAGAAGGTTGACAAACTGAAAGTGTTAAATTATTTCACCGCATCACAAGGCAAAATGACAAATGAGCAGTTTTCTATCAGCAGACACCGATGCGACAGTTCTGTCATACACCTTGGTCATGACCTATTCAAGGCCATTGCCCAAAACATCGGCCCACTAAATATAAAATCTATCCAAGGGATAGATTTTTGCATAACAAGACGAGCAGGTCATCCACACGATCCTCTCCATAATTACCCATCGGCAGTTATTGTTTTCGCACTGCCAGAATAATGTGACAGTAACGTGTCGCATTATTCTGGCAGCTCGGAATTACAACAGAACGACGCGACACCAATGTACAACATTGCGACCAGAGTATACGCAGCGGTTGTTTAACATTCGCACGAGAAAGACGGCCAATGCACACCATCCCTTCTCAAGACCGCAGCAGCCACACCTGCTAAGAGCATTGCCAAACATCATTGCCTTCTCTTCCTATTAGGACTGCCCCTGCAGGAAGAAGCACGTGCAAGCTGCCACCATGCGCACGCGTAGGCACATGGATGGGGTCGTGTTGCCTTTGGCCACTCCCAAAGGTGACATCATGATGATCGCCAGGTGCACGGGATGCCTGCTGAGCCAAAAACAATGAAATATGCCCACGGTCTTCACAGAATGGTGCGCCCATGCCAGACAGAGCCGACATATGCATAACATCAAAAAGAAATAAAAGTTCAGTGTATTTTAAAACTTAGTTGTGTGCATTTCTTTACTGGATGATGAATTACCACGATCACCTGTGCAAGTGGGATACAAGTACTCTTGCATATGTGTTTGGGATTAGATTATTGCGTTTTATATTGTAGGGAGCGGTAGTGTAGTGGTTAGCGCACTGCACTACGAACCTGGCGACCCGAGTTGGATTCCCGCTCACGGTCAACACGAGTGACGATTATCTGAACCGGTCATGGACCTCCCCTAGGTCGACTCGGCCTAAAATGAGTACTTAGTACAGTGTGTAAACACGGCCACTGGGGAGACAAAGGCGGCTGTGCGTGGTTGTTGGCCACCCGCCCCCTCGTGTGCCATGCTGGCCTTCATAGGCGCTTGCTCCAACAGTTTGTTTAGGCTCTCCCTGGGATCTCTGTGTGGGATTATACTTGTGCTATACTTGTGATATGGCGATGGCTTTGGAAGGCCTTCATCCAGCAGTGGATGGATCATGGCTGATGGTGATGTTCAATCTACCATTACAAAGTGTCATTTTTTTCATACCTTGCCATACAAATATTCAGAATTAACAGACATTTATTTTGCAACAT
>NW_026891590.1:0-35776 GCF_015708825.2 Lethenteron reissneri
GTGCGTGCGTGCGCATGCACGTGTGTGCGTGCGCGTGCGTGCGTGCGCGCGCGCGTGCGTGCGCAGGCATGCGCGTGCGCGCGCGTGCGTGCGCAGGCATGCGCGTGCGCGCGCGTGCACGTGCGTGCACGTGGGTGCGCGTGCGTGCACGTGTGTGCGTGTGCGTGCGTGCGCGTGCGTGCACGTGCGTGCGCGTGCACGTGCGTGGGCGTGCGTGCGCTTGCGTGCACGCGCGTGCACACGCGTGCACGTGCGTGCACGCGTGTGCACGTGGGTGCACGTGTGTGCACGTGCGTGCACGTGCGTGCACGTGTGTGCGTGCGCGTGCACGTGTGTGCGTGCGCGTGCACGTGTGTGCACGTGCGTGCACGTGTGTGCGTGCGCGTGCGTGCGTGCGCATGCACGTGTGTGCGTGCGCGTGCGTGCGCGTGCACACGCGTGCACGTGCGTGCACGTGGGTGCACGCGTGTGCACGTGCGTGCACGTGCGTGCACGTGCGTGCGTGCGCGTGCGTGCACGTCCACGCGTGTGCACACGTGGGTGCACGTATGTGCACGCGTGTTCACGTGTGTGCACGTGTGTGCGTGCGCGTGCACGCGCGTGCGTGCGCGTGCGTGCGTGCGCAGTGCACAGACGTGCACGTGCGTGCACGTGGCGTGCACACGCGTGCACGCACGTGCACGTGGGTGCACGTGTGTGCGTGCGCGCGCGTGCGCGCGCGTGCGCGCGCGTGCGCGTGCGTGCGCGTGCGTGCGCGTGCGTGCACGTGCGTGCACACGTGTGCACGGGGTGCACGCGTGTGCACGTGCGTGCACGTGCGTGCGTGCGCGTGCACGTTGTGTGCGCGCACGCGCGCAGCGCGCGCTGTGCGCGTGCGCGCGCAGCGCGCGTTGCGCGTGATTGCACGTGCGCGTGCGTTGCGCGTGCGTGCGCGCGCGTGCGTGCACGTGCGTGCACGCGTGTGCACGTGTGTGCGTGCGCGTGCACGTGCGTGCGTGCGCGTGCGTGCGCGTGCGTGCGTGCACGTGTGTGCACGTGTGTGCACGTGCGTGCACGTGCGTGCACGTGCGTGCGCACGTGCGTGCACGTGATGCACACGCGTGGCACGTGTGTGCACGTCTGTGCGCGTGCGTGTGCGTGCGCGCGCTGTGCGCGCTGCACGTGTGCGCGTGGCTCGTGCGCGCGCGTGCGCGTGCGTGCGTGTGCGCGCGCGTGCGCGCGTGTGTGTCGTGCGCTGGGCGTGCGCGTGGCGTGCGCGTGCATGCGCGTGCGCGTGATTGCACGTGCGCGTGCGTGCGCGTGAATGCGCGTGCGTAGGCGCGTGCATGCACGTGCGTGCACGTGCGTGTCACGCGTGTGCACGTGTTGTGCACGCGTGTGACGCGTGTGCACGTGTGTGCGTGCGCGTGCACGTGCGTGCGTGCGCGTGCGCGCGCGTGCATGTGCGTGCGTGCACGTGTGTGCACGTGCGTGCACGTGTGTGCACGTGCGTGCGCACGTGCGTGCACACGCGTGCGCGTGCGTGCGCGTGCGTGTGCGTGCGTGCCGTGTGTGCACGTGCGTGCACGTGTGTGCACGTGCGTGCGCACCGTGCGTGCACACGCGTGCACACACGTGCACGCGTGTGCACGTCTGTGCGCGTGCGTGCGTGCACGTGCCGTGCGCGTGCGTGCCGTGTGTGCACGGTGCGTGCACGTGGTGTGCACGTGTGTTCACGTGCGTGCACGTGCGTGCACGTGCGTCCGCACGTGCGTGCACGTGTTTGCACACGCGTGCCGTGTGTGCACGTCTGTGCACGTGCGGTGCGTGCGTGGCGCGTGCACGTGTTGTGCGTGCGCGTGTGCGTGCGCGTGCGTGCGCTTGGCGTGCGTGCGCTGTGCCGTTCGTGCGCGTGCGTGCGTGTGCGCGTGCGTGCGCGTGTGTGCACGTCTGTGCACGTGTGGCCACCCGTGCACGTGCGTGCACGGGCGTGCCACGTGCTCGTGCACATGCGTGCACGCGTGTGCACGTGGGTGCACGTGTGTGCACGTGCGTGCACGTGCGTGGCACGTGTGTGCGTGCGCGTTCACGTGTGTGCACACGTGGGTGCACGTATGTGCACAATAGTTCACGTGTGTGCACGTGTGTGCGTGCGCGTGCACGTGTGTGCGTGCGCGTGTGTGCACGTCTGTGCACGTGTGTGCACACACGTGCACGTGCGTGCACGTGCGTGCACATGCGTGCACGTGTGTGCACGTGTGTGCACGGCGTGCGTGCGCGTGCACGTGTGTGCGGTGCCCGTGCGCTGTGCGTGCACGCGTGTGCACGTGTGTGCACGTGTGTGCGTTGCGCGTGTGTGCGTGCGCGTGCGTGCGCGTGCGTGCGCGTGCGTGCACGTGGGTGCACGTGTGTGCACGTGCGGCACGTGCGTGCACGTGTGTGCGTGTGCGTGCACGTGTGTGCGTGCGCGTGCGTGCGTGTGTGCACACGCGTGCACGTGTGTGCACGTGCGTGCACGTGTGTGCACGTGCGTGCGTGCGCATGCACGTGTGTGCGTGCGCGTGCGTGCGTGCCGCGCCGCCGCGTGCGTGCGCAGGCATGCGCGTGCGCGCGCGTGCGTGCGCAGGCATGCGCGTGCGCGCGCGTGCACGTGCGTGCACGTGGTTGCGCGTGCGTGCACGTGTGTGCGTGTGCGTGCGCGTGCGTGCGCGTGCGTGCACGTGCGTGCGCGTGCACGTGCGTGGGCGTGCGTGCGCTTGCGTGCACGCGCGTGCACACGCGTGCACGTGCGTGCACGCGTGTGCACGTGGGTGCACGTGTGTGCACGTGCGTGCACGGCACACACGTGCACCCACGTGCACACGCGTGCACGCATGTGCACGCACGTGCACGCACGTGCACGCACGTGCACGTGTGTGCACACACGTGCACAGACGTGCACACACGCGCACGCACGCGCACGCACGCACGCGCACGAACGCGCACGCGCACGCACGCGCACGCACGTGCGTGCACGCGCACGCACACACGTGCACGCGCACGCACACACGTGCACACACGTGAACACGCGTGCACATACGTGCACCCACGTGTGCACAAGCGTGCACGTGCTCGCGCGCGCACGCAGGCACGCGCACGCACGCACGTGCACGCGTGCGTGCACGTGCTTGTGCGCGTGCGCGTGAATGTGCGGTGCGTGCACGTGCGGTGCGCGTGCATGCGCGTGCGCGCGCGTGCGCGTGATTGCGCGTGCGCGTGCGTGCGCGTGCCGTGCGTGCACGTGCGTGCACGTGTGTGCACGTCTGTGCGCCGTGCTGTGCACGTGTGTGCACGTGCGTGCACGTGCGTGCACGTGCGTGCAACGTCTGTGCACGTGCGTGCGTGCGCGTGCAGTGTGTGCCGTGCGCCGTGCGTGCGCGTAGCGTGCACGTGTGTGCACGCGCTGTGCACGCGCGGTGCACGTGGATGCACGTGTGTGCACACACGTGCACGTGCGTGCACGTGCGTGCACGTGTGTGCACGTGCGTGCGTGCGCGTGCACGTTGTGTGCGCGTGCGTGCACGTGCGTGCGCGTGCATGCGCGTGCGCGCGCGTGCGCGTGATTGCGGCGTGCGGCTGCGTGCGCGTGCACGTGCGTAGCACGGCGTGCCACGTGTGGTGCACGTCCTGTGGCGTGCTTGCACGTGTGCACGTGCGTGCACACGCGTAGCACGTGTGTGCACGTCTGTGCCGTGCGTGCTGTGCGCTTGAACGTGTGTGCGTGGCGCGTTGCTGTGCGCGTGCGTGCACCGTGTGTGCACGTGTGTGGCAGCACACGTGCGTGCACGTGCGTGCACTGCGCGTGCACGCCCCCCCCCCCCTGGATGCACGTGTGTGTCCACGTGTGTGCCACAACAGGGTGCACGTGCGTGCACGTGCGTGCAACGTTGTGTGCACGGCGTGCGTGCTGCACGTGTGTGCGTGCGCGTGCGTGCGCGTGCCGTGCGCTGCTGACGCACGCAGCGGTGCGCGCGTGCGTGCGCTTGCGTGCGCGTGCATGTCGGCCGAGAGTGCGCGTGATTGCGCGTGCGTCGCCGTGGCTGTGCGGCGTGCGTGCGGTGCGTGCGCGTGCGTGCACGTGGTTGCACGTTGCGTGCACGCGTGTGCACGTGCGTGCACGCGTGTGCACGTGTGTGCACGCGTGTGCAAGTGTGTGCACGTCTGTGCACGTGCGTGCTCGTGCATGCGCGTGCGCGTGCGTGCGTGCACACGCGTGCACGTGTGTGCACGTGTGTGCACGTGTGCGCACACACGTGCACGCGCATGCCTGCGCACGCACGCGTGCACGTGCGTGCGTGCGCGTGCCTGCGTGCGCGCGCGAGCACGTGCACGCTTGTGCACACGTGGGTGCACGTATGTGCACGCGTGTTCACGTGTGTGCACGTGTGTGCGTGCGCGTGCACGTGTGTGCGTGCGCGTGCACGCACGTGCGTGCGCGTGCGTGCGCGTGCGCGTTCGTGCGCGTGCGTGCGCGTGCGTGCGCGTGTGTGCACGTCTGTGCACGTGTGTGCACACACGTGCACGTGCGTGCACGTGCGTGCACGTGCGTGCACATGCGTGCACGCGTGTGCACGTGGGTGCACGTGTGTGCACGTGCGTGCACGTGCGTGCACGTGTGTGCGTGCGCGCGCGTGCGTGCCGTGCGCGCGCGTGTGCGCGCGTCGTGCGTGCGCGTTGCGTGCGTGCGCGTGCGTGCACGCGCGTGCACGTGCGTGCACGTGTGCACGTGCGTGCACGTGTGCACGTGCGTGCACGTGTTTGCACACGCGTGCACGTGCGTGCGCGTGCGTGCACGTGCGTGCGCGTGCGTGCACGTGCGCGTGCGTGCGCGGTGCGTGCGCGTGCGTGCGCGTGCATGCGCGTGCGTGCACACGCGTGCACGCGTGTGCACGCGTGTGCACGTGTGTGCGTGCACGTGCGTGCACGTGCGTGCACGTGGGGTGCACGTGTGTGCACGTGTGTGCACACGCGTGCACGTGTGTGTACGTTTGTGCACACACGTGCACACACGTGCACGTGCGTGCACGTGCGTGCACGTGTGTGCACGTGCGTGCGTGCGCACGTGCACGTGTGTGCGTGCGCGTGCGTGCGCGTGCGTGCGCGTGCGTGCACACACGTGCACGTGTGTGCGTGCGCGTGCGTGCGCGTGCGTGCGCGTGCGTGCACGTGTGTGCACGTGCGTGCACGTGCGTGCACGTGTGTGCGTGCGCGTGCACGTGTGTGCGTGCGCGTGCGTGCGTGTGTGCACACGCGTGCACGTGTGTGCACGTGCGTGCACGTGTGTGCACGTGGCGTGCGTGCGCATGCACGTGTGTGCGTGCGCGTGCGTGCGCGTGCGTGCGCGCGCGCGCGCCGTGCGCAGGCATGCGCGTGCGCGCGCGTGCGCGCGCGTGCACGTGCGTGCACGTGGGTGCACGCGTGTGCACGTGTGCGTGCGCGTGCGTGCGCGTGCGTGCGCGTGCGTGCGCGTGCGTGCGCGTGCGTGCGCGTGCGCGCGCGTGCGCGCGCGTGCACGCGTTTGCACGTGTGTGCACGCGTGTGCACGTGTGTGCACGTGTGTGCGTGCGCGTGCACGTGTGTGCGTGCGCGTGCGTGCGCGTGCGCGTGCGTGCGCGTGCGTGCGCGTGCACGTGCGTGCACGCGTGTGCACGTGGGTGCACGTGTGTGCACGTGCGTGCACGTGCGTGCACGTGTGTGCGTGCGCGCGCGGTGCGTGCGTGCGCGCGCGTGTGCGCGCGTGCGTGCGCGTGCGTGCGTGCGCGTGCGTGCACGCGCGTGCACGTGCGTGCACGTGTGCACGTGCGTGCACGTGTGCACGTGCGTGCACGTGTTTGCACACGCGTGCACGTGCGTGCGCGTGCGTGCACGTGCGTGCGCGTGCGTGCACGTGCGCGTGCGTGCGCGTGCGTGCGCGTGCGTGCGCGTGCATGCGCGTGCGTGCACACGCGTGCACGTGTGTGCACGCGTGTGCACGTGTGTGCGTGCACGTGCGTGCACGTGCGTGCACGTGGGTGCACGTGTGTGCACGTGTGTGCACACGCGTGCACGTGTGTGTACGTTTGTGCACACACGTGCACACACGTGCACGTGCGTGCACGTGCGTGCACGTGTGTGCACGTGCGTGCGTGCGCACGTGCACGTGTGTGCGTGCGCGTGCGTGCGCGTGCGTGCGCGTGCGTGCACACACGTGCACGTGTGTGCGTGCGCGTGCGTGCGCGTGCGTGCGCGTGCGCGTGCGTGCACACACGTGCACGTGTGTGCACGCGTGTGCACGCGTGTGCACGTGTGTGCACGTGTTTGCGTGCGTGTGCACGTGTGTGCACGTGTGTGTACACACGTGCACGCGCGTGCACGCACGTGCGTGTGCGTGCGTGCGCGTGCGTGCGCGTGCGTGCGCGTTCGTGCGCGTGCGTGCGTGCGCGTGCGCGTGCGCGTGTCTGTGCACGTGTGTGCACACACGTGCACGTGCGTGCACGTGCGTGCACGCACGCACACACGTGCACACACGTGCACGTGCGTGCACGTGCGTGCACGTGCGTGCACATGCGTGCACGTGTGTGCACGTGTGTGCACGTGTGTGCGTGCGCGTGCACGTGTGTGCGTGCGCGTGTGTGCGCGCGCGTGCGTGCGCGTGCGTGCGCGTGCGTGCGCGTGCGTGCACACGCGTGCACGTGGGTGCACGTGTGTGCACGTGCGTGCACGTGCGTGCACGTGTGTGCGTGCGCGTGCACGTGTGTGCGTGCGCGTGTGTGCTGCGCGTGCGTGCGTGCACACGCGTGCACGTGCGTGCACGCATGTACACGTGGGTGCACGCGTGTGCACGTGCGTGCACGTGCGTGCACGTGCGTGCACGTGTGCACGTGTGTGCACGTGTGCGCACAACGTGCACGTGCGTGCGCGCCACGCACACAAGTGCACGCGCACGCACACACGTGCACACACGTGAACACGCGTGCACATACGTGCACCCACGTGTGCACACGCGTGCACGTGCACGCGTGCACGTGCACGCGTGCACACACGCGTGCACGTGCACGCGCACGCGCATGCCTGCGCACAGCACGCGTGCACGTGCGTGCGTGCGCGTGCGTGCGAGCGCGTGCACGTGCACGCGTGTGCACACGTGGGTGCACGTAGGTGCACGCGTGTTCACGTGTGGTGCACGTGTGTGCGTGCGCGTGCACTTGTGTGCGTGCGCGTGGCGTGCGTGCGCGTGCGTGCGCGTGCGTGCACGTGTGTGCACACACGTGCACGCGCGTGCACGCACGTGCGTGCGCGTGTGTGCACGTCTGTGCACGTGCGTGCACATGCGTGCACGCGTGTGCACGTGGGTGCACGTGTGTGCACGTGCGTGCACGTGCGTGCACGTGTGTGCGTGCGCGTTCACGTGTTTGCGTGCGCGTGCATGCGCACGCGTGCGTGCGCGTGCGTGCGCGTGCGTGCGCGTGTGTGCACGTGCGTGCACGTGCGTGCACGTGCGTGCGCGTGGGTGCACGTGCGTGCACGTGGGTGCACGCGCGTGCACGTGGGTGCACGTGTGTGCACGTGTGTGCACACGCGTGCACACGCGTGCACGTGTGTGCGTGCACGTGTGTGCGTGCGCGTGCGTGCGCGCGCGTGCACGTGCGTGCACGTGCGTGCACATGCGTGCACGTGTGTGCACGCGCGTGCACGTGCGTGCACGCGCGTGTGCACGTGTGTGCACGCGTGTGCACGTGTGTGCACGTGTGTGCGTGCGCGTGCACGTGTGTGCGTGCGCGTGCGTGCGCGTGCGCGTGCGCGTGTGTGCACACACGTGCACGCGCGTGCACGTGCGTGCACGTGCGTGCACGTGCGTGCACGTGGGTGCACGCGCGTGCACGTGGGTGCACGTGCGTGCACGCGCGTGCACGTGGGTGCACGCGCGTGCACGTGGGTGCACGTGCGTGCACGTGCGTGCACGTGCGTGCACGTGGGTGCGCGTGCGTGCACGTGTGTGCACGTGCGTGCACATGCGTGCACGTGTGTGCACGTGCGTGCGTGCGCGTGCACGTGTGTGCGTGCGCTTGCGTGCGTGCGCGTGCGTGCACGCGCGTGCACGTGCGTGCACGCGTGTGCACGTGTGTGCACGCGTGTGCACGTGTGTGCACGTGTGTGCGTGCGCGTGCACGTGTGTGCGTGCGCGTGCGTGCACACGCGTGCACGTGCGTGCACGCGTGCGTGCACGTGCGTGCGCGTGCGTGCGCGTGCGTGCGCGTGCGTGCACGTGCGTGCGCGTGCGTGCACGTGCGTGCACGTGCGTGCGCGTGCGTGCGCGTGCACGTGTGTGCGCGTGCGTGCGCGTGCGTGCACGCGCGTGCACGTGTGTGCACGCGTGTGCACGCGTGTGCACGTGTGTGCGTGCGCGTGCGTGCGTGCGCGTGCGTGCACGTGGGTGCACGCGCGTGCACGTGGGTGCACGTGTGTGCACGTGCGTGCACGTGCGTGCACGTGGGTGCGCGTGCGTGCACGTGTGTGCACGTGCGTGCACATGCGTGCACGTGTGTGCACGTGTGTGCACGTGCGTGCGTGCGCGTGCACGTGTGTGCGTGCGCTTGCGCTTGCTTGCGTGCGCGTGCGTGCACGCGCGTGCACGCGCGTGCACGTGCGTGCACGCGTGTGCACGTGTGTGCACGCGTGTGCACGTGTGTGCACGTGTGTGCGTGCGCGTGCACGTGTGTGCGTGCGCGTGCGTGCGCGTGCGTGCACACGCGTGCACACGCGTGCACGTGCGTGCACGCGTGCGTGCACGTGCGTGCGCGTGCGTGCACGTGCGTGCGCGTGCGTGCACGTGCGTGCACGTGTGTGCACGTCTGTGCACGTGCGTGCGCGTGCGTGCGTGCGCGTGCACGTGTGTGCGCGTGCGTGCGCGTGCGTGCACGCGTGTGCACGTGTGTGCACGCGTGTGCACGCGTGTGCACGTGTGTGCGTGCGCGTGCACGTGCGTGCGCGTGCGTGCGCGTGCGTGCACGTGTGTGCACGTGTGTGCACGTGCGTGCACGTGCGTGCACGTGCGTGCGCACGTGCGTGCACGTGATTGCACACGCGTGCACGTGTGTGCGTGCGCGTGCACGTGCGTGCGTGCGCGTGCGTGCGCGTGCGTGTGCGTGCGTGCACGTGTGTGCACGTGATTGCACACGCGTGCACGTGTGTGCACGTCTGTGCGCGTGCGCGTGCGTTTGCGTGCGCGCGCGCGCGTGCGCGTGCATGCGCGTGCGCGCGCGTGCGTGCGCGTGCGTGCACGTGTGTGCACGTGCGTGCACGTGGGTGCACGTGCGTGCACGTGTGTGCACGTGCCTGCACGTGCGTGCACGTGGGTGCACGTGCGTGCGCGTGCGTGCAAACGCGTGCACGTGTGTGCACGCGTGTGCGCGTGGGTGCACGTGCGTGCACATGTGTGCGTGCGCGTGCACGTGTGTGCGTGCGCGTGCGTGCGCGTGTGTGCACGTGTGTGCACGTGTGTGCACGTGTGTGCGTGCGCGTGCACGTGTGTGCGTGCGCGTGCGTGCGCGTGCGTGCGCGTGTGTGCACACACGTGCACGCGCGTGCACGTGCGTGCACGTGCGTGCACGTGCGTGCACGTGCGTGCACGTGCGTGCACGTGGGTGCACGCGCGTGCACGTGGGTGCACGTGTGTGCACATGCGTGCACGTGCGTGCACGTGGGTGCGCGTGCGTGCACGTGTGTGCACGTGCGTGCACATGCGTGCACGTGTGTGCACGCGTGTGCACGTGTGTGCGTGCGCGTGCACGTGTGTGCGTGCGCGTGCGTGCGCGTGCGTGCGCGTGCGTGCGCGTGCGTGCACACGCGTGCACGCGTGTGCACGTGTGTGCACGCGTGTGCACGTGTGTGCGTGCGCGTGCACGTGTGTGCGTGCGCGTGCGTGCGCGTGCGTGCGCGTGCGTGCGCGTGCGTGCACACGCGTGCACACGCGCGTGCACGTGCGTGCACGCGTGCGTGCGCGTGCGTGCGCGTGCGTGCGCGTGCGTGCGCGTGCGCGTGTGTGCACGTCTGTGCACGTGCGTGCGCGTGCGTGCGCGTGCGTGCGCGTGCGCGTGTGTGCGCGTGCGTGCACGTGTGTGCACGCGTGTGCACGCGTGTGCACGTGTGTGCGTGCGCGTGCACGTGCGTGCGTGCACGTGCGTGCGCGTGCGTGTGCGTGCGTGCACGTGTGTGCACGTGCGTGCACGTGTGTGCACGTGCGTGCACGTGCGTGCACGTGCGTGCGCACGTGCGTGCACGTGATTGCACACGCGTGCACGTGCGTGCGTGCGCGTGCACGTGCGTGCGTGCGCGTGCGTGCGCGTGCGTGTGCGTGCGTGCACGTGTGTGCACGTGATTGCACAGGCGTGCACGTGTGTGCACGTCTGTGCGCGTGCGCGTGCGTTTGCGTGCGCGCGCGTGCGTGCGCGTGCATGCGCGTGCGCACGCGTGCGCGCGCGTGCGCGTGCGTGCACGTGTGTGCACGTGTGCACGTGGGTGCACGTGTGTGCACGTGGGTGCACGTGTGTGCACGTGCGTGCACGTGTGTGCACGTGCGTGCACGTGCGTGCACGTGCGTGCACGTGCACGTGTGTGCACGTGCGTGCACGTGCGTGCACGTGCGCGTGCGTGCACGTGCGTGCGCGTGCGTGCACGTGCGTGCACGTGGGTGCACGTGCGTGCACGTGCCTGCACGTGCGTGCACGTGGGTGCACGTGCGTGCGCGTGCGTGCAAACGCGTGCACGTGTGTGCACGCGTGTGCGCGTGGGTGCACGTGCGTGCACATGTGTGCGTGCGCGTGCACGTGTGTGCGTGCGCGTGCGTGCGCGTGCGCGTGTGTGCACGTGTGTGCACGTGTGTGCACGTGCGTGCACATGTGTGCGTGCACGTGTGCGTGCGCGCGCGTGCGTGCGCGTGCAAACGCGTGCACGTGCGTGCGCGTGCGTGCGCGTGCACGTGCGTGCGCGTGTGTGCGCGTGTGTGCACGTGCCTGCACGTGCGTGCACGTGGGTGCACGTGCGTGCGCGTGCGTGCAAACGCGTGCACGTGTGTGCACGCGTGTGCGCGTGGGTGCACGTGCGTGCACATGTGTGCGTGCGCGTGCACGTGTGTGCGTGCGCGTGCGTGCGCGTGCGCGTGTGTGCACGTGTGTGCGCGTGTGTGCGCGTGCGTGCACGTGCGTGCACGTGGGTGCACGTGCGTGCACGTGTGTGCACGTGCCTGCACGTGAGTGCACGTGGGTGCGCGTGCGTGCACGTGGGTGCGCGTGCGTGCACGTGTGTGCACACGCGTGCACGTGTGTGCACGTCTGTGCACGTGCGTGCACGTGCGTGCACGTGTGTGCACACGCGTGCACGTGTGTGCACGTCTGTGCACGTGCGTGCACGTGCCTGCACGTGGGTGCACGTGCGTGCACGTGCGTGCACGTGGGTGCACGTGAGTGCACGTGTGTGCACGTGTGTGCACGTGCGTCCACGTGCGTGCACGTGTGTGCACGCGCGTGCACGTGTGTGCGTGCGTGCGCGTGCGTGCACACGCGTGCACGTGTGTGCACGTCTGTGCACGTGCGTGCGCGTGCGTGCGCGTGCGCGTGCGTGCACACGCGTGCACGTGTGTGCACGTGCGTGCGCGTGCGTGCGCGTGCGTGCACGTGCCTGCACGTGCGTGCACGTGGGTGCACGTGCGTGCACGTGCGTGCACGTGTGTGCACGTGCGTGCACGTGCGTGCACGTCTGTGCGCGTGCGTGCGCGTGCGTGCGTGTGTGCGCGCGTGCACGTGCGTGCGCGTGCGCGTGTGTGCACGTGCGTGCACGTGTGTGCGTGCGCGTGCACGTGTGTGCGTGCGCGTGCATGCGCGTGCGTGCGCGTGCGTGCAAACGCGTGCACGTATGTGCACGCGTGTGCACGTGGGTGCACGTGCGTGCACGTGCGTGCGTGCACGTGTGTGCACACGCGTGCACGTGTGTGCACGTGTGTGCACGTGCGTGCGTGCGCGTGCACGTGTGTGCGTGCGCTTGCGCTTGCGTGCGTGCGCGTGCGTGCACGCGCACGCACATGCGTGCACGCGTGTGCACGTGTGTGCGCGTGTGCACGTGTGTGCACGTGTGTGCGTGCGCGTGCACGTGTGTGCGTGCGCGTGCGTGCGCGTGCGTGCGCGTGCGTGCACACGCATGCACACGCGTGTGCACGTGCGTGCACGCGTGCGTGCACGTGCGTGCGCGTGCGTGCGCGTGCGTGCACGTGCGTGCACGTGTGCACGTGCGTGCATGTGCGTGCGCGTGCGTGTGCGTGCGTGCACGTGTGTGCACGTGCGTGCACGTGTGTGCACGTGTGTGCACGTGCACGCACGTGCACACACGTGCGTGCACGTGCACACACGTGCGCACGTGCGTGCACGTGATTGCACACGCGTGCACGTGTGTGCGTGCGCGTGCACGTGCGTGCGCGTGCGCGTGCGTGCGTGCACGTGTGTGCACGTGATTGCACACGCGTGCACGTGTGTGCACGTCTGTGCGCGTGCGCGTGCGTTTGCGTGCGCGTGCGTGCACGTGCGTGCACGCGTGTGCACGTGTGTGCACGCGTGTGCACGTGTGTGCACGTGTGTGCGTGCGCGTGCACGTGTGTGCACGTGTTTGCACACGCGTGCACGTGTGTGCACGTGTGTGCACGTGCGTGCGTGCGCGTGCACGTGTGTGCGTGCGCACGTGTGTGCGTGCGCGTGCGCTGCGCGTGCGCGTGCGCGCGCGTGCGCGTGCGTGCGCGTGCGTGCACGTGTGTGCACGTGTGTGCACACGCGTGCACGTGCGTGCGTGCGCGTGCATGTGTGTGCGTGCGCGTGCGTGCGCGTGCGTGCGCGTGCGTGCGCGTGCGTGCACGTGTGTGCACGTGTGTGCACGCGTGTGCACGCGTGTGCATGTGTGCACGTGTGTGCGTGCGCGTGCACGTGTGTGCGTGCGTGCGCGTGCGTGCACATGTGCACACGCGTGCACGCGCGTGCACGTGTGTGCACGCGCGTGCACGTGCGTGCACGTGTGTGTACGTGCGTGCACGCGTGTGCACGTGCGTGCACGTGTGTGCGCGTGTGTGCGCGTGTGTGCACGTGCGTGCACGTGCGTGCACGTGGGTGCGCGTGTGTGCACGTGCCTGCACGTGCGTGCACGTGGGTGCACGTGCGTGCGCGTGCGTGCAAACGCGTGCACGTGTGTGCACGCGTGTGCGCGTGGGTGCACGTGTGTGCACGTGCGTGCACGTGTGTGCACGTGTGTGCACGTGTGTGTGCACGTGTGCACGTGGGTGCACGTGTGTGCACGTGGGTGCACGTGTGTGCACGTGTGTGCGCGTGTGTGCACGTGCGTGCACGTGCGTGCACGTGGGTGCACGTGCGTGCACGTGTGTGCACGTGCCTGCACGTGCGTGCACGTGGGTGCACGTGCGTGCGCGTGCGTGCAAACGCGTGCACGTGCGTGCACGCGTGTGCACGTGGGTGCACGCGCGTGCACGTGGGTGCACGTGCGTGCGTGCATGTGCGTGCACGTCTGTGCACGTGCGTGCGCGTGCGTGCGTGTGCGCGCGCGTGCACGTGCGTGCGCGTGCGCGTGTGTGCACGTGCGTGCACATGTGTGCGTGCGCGTGCACGTGTGTGTGTGCGCGTGCGTGCGCGTGCGCGTGCGTGCAAACGCGTGCACGTGTGCACGCGTGTGCACGTGGGTGCACGTGCGTGCACGTGCGTGCGTGCACGTGCGTGCACGTCTGTGCACGTGCGTGCGCGTGCGTGCGTGTGCGCGCGCGTGCACGTGCGTGCGCGTGCGTGCGCGTGCGTGCACGTGCGTGCGCGTGCGTGCGCGTGCGTGCACGTGTGTGCACGCGTGCACGTGGGTGCACGTGTGTGCGCGTGGGTGCACGTGCGTGCACGTGCGTGCACGTGCGTGCGCGTGCGTGCGCGTGCGTGCGCGTGCGTGCGCGCGCGTGCGCGCACGTGCGTGCACGTGGGTGCACGTGCGTGCACGTGTGTGCACGTGCCTGCACGTGAGTGCACGTGGGTGCGCGTGCGTGCACGTGGGTGCGCGTGCGTGCACGTGCGTGCGCGTGCGTGCACGTGCGTGCACGTGCGTGCACGTGTGTGCACACGCGTGCACGTGTGTGCACGTCTGTGCACGTGCGTGCACGTGCGTGCACGTGTGTGCACACGCGTGGACGTGTGTGCACGTCTGTGCACGTGCGTGCACGTGCCTGCACGTGGGTGCACGTGCGTGTACGTGCGTGCACGTGGGTGCACGTGAGTGCACGTGCGTGCACGTGTGTGCACGTGCGTCCACGTGCGTGCACGTGCGTGCACGTGTGTGCACGCGCGTGCACGTGTGTGCGTGCGTGCGCGTGCGTGCACACGCGTGCACGTGTGTGCACGTCTGTGCACGTGCGTGCGCGTGCGTGTGCGTGCGCGTGCGTGCACACGCGTGCACGTGTGTGCACGTCTGTGCACGTGCGTGCGCGTGCGTGCGCGTGCGCGCGCGTGCGCGTGCGTGCACGTGCCTGCACGTGCGTGCACGTGGGTGCACGTGCGTGCACGTGCGTGCACGTGCGTGCGTGCACGTGCGTGCACGTCTGTGCACGTGCGTGCGCGTGCGTGCGTGTGCGCGCGCGTGCACGTGCGTGCGCGTGCGTGCGCGTGTGTGCACGTGCGTGCACATGTGTGCGTGCGCGTGCACGTGCGTGCGTGCGCGTGCGTGCGCGTGCGCGTGCGTGCGCGTGCGTGCAAACGCGTGCACGTGTGTGCACGCGTGTGCACGTGGGTGCACGTGCGTGCACGTGCGTGCGTGCACGTGCGTGCACGTCTGTGCACGTGCGTGCGCGTGCGTGCGTGCGCGCGCGCGTGCGTGCGCGTGTGTGCGCGTGCGTGCGCGTGTGTGCGCGTGTGTGCACGTGCCTGCACGTGTGTGCACGTGCCTGCACGTGCGTGCACGTGGGTGCGCGTGCGTGCACGTGGGTGCGCGTGCGTGCACGTGCGTGCGCGTGCGCGTGCGCGTGCGCGTGCGCGTGCACGTGCGTGCACGTGCACGCACGTGCGTGCGCGTGCGTGCGTGCGCGTGCGTGCACGTGTGTGCACGCGTGTGTGCACGTGTGCACGTGGGTGCACGTGCGTGCGCGTGCGTGCGCGTGCGTGCGCGTGCGTGCGCGTGCGTGCACGCGTGTGTGCACGTGTGCACGTGGGTGCACGTGTGTGCACGTGGGTGCACGTGCGTGCACGTGCGTGCGCGTGCGTGCGCGTGCGCGTGCGCGCGGGTGCACGTGCGTGCACGTGTGTGCACGTGCGTGCACGTGGGTGCACGTGCGTGCACGTGGGTGCACGTGCGTGCACGTGCGTGCACGTGCGTGCGCGTGCGTGCGTGCGCGTACGTGCACGTGCGTGCGCGTGCGTGCACGTGCATGCACGTGCGTGCCCGTGCGTGCACGTGTGTGCACACGCGTGCACGTGTGTGCACGTCTGTGCACGTGCGTGCGCGTGCGTGCGCGTGCATGCGCGTGCACGTGGATGCACGTGCGTGCACGTGCGTGCACGTGCGTGCACGTGCGTGCACGTGTGTGCACGCACGTGCACGTGTGTGCACGTCTGTGCACGTGCGTGCGCGTGCGTGCGCATGCGCGTGCGCGCGCGTGCGCGTGTGTGCACGTGCGTGCACATGTGTGCGTGCACATGTGTGCGTGCGCGTGCACGTGTGTGCGTGCGCGTGCGTGCAACGTGCGTGCGCGTGCGTGCAAACGCGTGCACGTGTGTGCACGCGTGTGCACGTGGGTGCACGTGTGTGCACGTGCGTGCGCGTGGGTGCACGTGCGTGCACACACGTGCACGCACGTGCACACACGTGTGTTCACGTGTGTGCACGTGCGTGCACGTGCGTGCACGTGCGTGCACGTCTGTGCACGTGCGTGCACGTGCGTGCGCGTGCGTGCGCGTGCGTGCGCTTGCACATGGGTGCACGTGCGTGCACGTGTGTGCACACGCGTGCGTGCGCGTGCGTGCGTGCGCGTGAGTGCACGTGCGTGCACGTGCGTGCGCATGCGTGCACGTGCGTGCGCGTGCGTGCGCGTGGGTGCTCGTGGGTGCGCGTGGGTGCGCGTGCGTGCGCGCGCACACACGTGCGTGCACGTGCGTGCGTGCGCGTGCGTGCACGTGTGTGCACGTGTGTCCACGTGCGTGCACGCGCGTGTACGCGCGTGCACGTCTGGGCACGTGCGTGCGCGTGAGAGCGCGTGCGCGAGCGTGCGCGCGCGTGCGTGCGCGTGTGTGCACGTGTCTGCACGTGTGTGCACGCGCGTGTACGTGTGTGCGCGTGCGTGCGCGTGCGCGTGCGTACGCATGCGTGCGCGTGCGCGTGCGTGCACGTGTGTGCGTGCGCGTGCGTGCACGTGTGTGCGTGCGCGTGCACGTGTGTGCGTGCGTGCGCGTGCGTGCACGTGCGTGCGCGTGCGTGCACACGCGTGCACGCGCGTGCACGTCTGTGCACGTGCGTGCGCGTGCATGCGCGCGCGTGTGTGCACGTGTCTGCACGTGTGTGCACGTGCGTTCACGTGCGTGCACGCGCGTGTACGTGCGTGCGCGTGCGTGCGCGTGCGTGCGCGTGCGCGTGGGTGCGCGTGCGTGCACGTCTGGGCACGTGTGTGCACGTGCGTGCGCGTGCGTGCACGTGTCTGCACGTGTGTGCACGCGCGTGTACGTGAGTGCGCGTGCGTGCGCGTGCGCGTGCGTGCACGTGCGTGCACGTGGGTGCACGTGCGTGCACGTGCGTGCACGTGCGTGCGCGTGCGTTCGCGTGCGTTCGCGTGCGTTCGCGTGAGTGCGCGTGCGTGCGTGCACGTGTGTACATGAAGAGTAGATGAATGTGAAAATGCCTTTTCACACACAGTGCACTTGAAGGGTTTCTCTCCTGTGTGTGTTCTCTGGTGTATTACAAGAGTAGATGAATGTGAAAATGCCTTCCCACACACACTGCACTTGAAGGGTTTCTCTCCTGTGTGTGTTGTCTGGTGTTTTTTTAAAACAGATGACCATGCAAATTCCTTCCCACACACAGTGCAGTTGAAGGGTTTCTCTCCCGTGTGTGTTTTCTGATGTACATGAAGAGTAGATGAATCTGAAAACGTCTTCCCGCACCAAGTGCAGTTGAAGGGTTTCTCTCCTGTGCGAGTTCTCTGGTGTTTTGTAAAATGTTCAGGACGATCCGTGCTGTATGCACACCGGTCGCATTGTTGCCTTTTTGCACCAAGCCGCGCCGAGTGCCTTTGCTCCATCAGACCACTTCTGCAGAGGCAGCGACAGCTGCAGACAGAAACAAAGAATATCCACACCATCTACACGTCAGTATCGAGGCCCAGAGGAATGCATATACACAGTCACACGTGACTTACACGTCTATAATTATTCATATATTTATGATATAGTAAAAAAAAAGTGTCCCAAATTCATCACACGGGCTGTTATGGCACACAATGAGAGGCCAAATGGTCATAAACATGCCTGGAAGCCCTCGTATCTTCAAAATGAACGTTAACCCAAAACTCAGCACACAATTTCAGCTGTCTGGCTTCTAAATAAATGTTTATGAAAGCTAAATTAAGCTGACATAGCAAAGGGTGTTGAAAATAATACTATTTGTGTTATGCTGTTGTATACTAACCCTTCTTCCAAAATTGAGATTAATCATATTTGATGAGATTTTTATATATTATCTTTTTACTTGTTTTTTTAATGAATGAAACACACCAAAGCGCAGCAAACTGCAAAACACCAGGTGTTGTTAAGTAATGAACTGGAGGAGGGCTAGGATGGCAGAATTTGCAACCTTGCTTCAAGGAAAGATAAGGCCTGATGAACGGGCACATGTCACCCGTGCAGGCGGCAGAGACAGTGGGAGTGTCAGCCAGACATAGTTAAGGCAAAAAGCCCAACCATCCTGCATGGTTTTAAAGTAACGTCAAAATTCGAAATTCAACAACAGAGTAGGCTAAATTATCGATCCTCGCGCTCGCTCAAATTGGAGACCAGGCTGCGAGCTACATCAATGAACCATTGCCCATTTGCTAATCCAATACTGAATGTTAATATTACTGAAGTCAAAACGAATTCTATGACCTCAGCACATGGGCAAATAATAGGGCAGTGTCGACTCAAAGGCAATGGAAGAAAGCAGAGGCGCCTTTGTCTAAATCACAACCACAGAAAGCCAGGAATCATCACTGATTGTGTGTTTAGGGATTCCGAGCTAGTTAGAACACGTGCACACAGGGGGGAGGTAGAAGTACGCCTTGTCCTCCTGCAGCTGAGGGAACAAAGATAAACATGAAGTGGGTCAGCTCAAGGCTGTGTGCACAGGGGAGGGAGCTGATTTAAACAACCCTGCACGTCTGAACGTGAGGGGGCCTTTGTCCTGAAATTAAGAATAACACTCCCAGAGCAGAAGGTTGGATGGCCACAGCTGATTTAAAAGAGTGTTGTATATCTCTCAAGGAGGCAGACCCAGCTGAACAACAAGGCTGCGGGGGTCACCAGAAGTTCGCGTTCGCCTAGTTAAGACAAAAAGCTCAATTATTCTGTATTGCTATTAAAGTAACGTTAAAGTCGGAATTTAACAACAGGGTAGGCTAAAGTTATTGATATTCACACCCACTCCAATTAAACCAGGCCACAAGTTACGCCTACTGAACCATCACCATCATTAAGTCAATATGAAATGTTATTTCCATACTTTAATACTTTCTATACAACTCGACCCGAAGCATATGCATGAAAAGACAAAAGTAAAACTTATGAAAAGCCAGGATAACGGGATGAATCACCACCAGGTCGAATATAAATACATAATAAAAAACGATGTTAAACCCAGGGTCGGAGAGAAAGGGAGATCCCGGCCGTCTTTGTATCCCCGCAGCGCGGGATAGGAGTGTGTATACGCTCGGGGAAACACCTCCACTTGAGTCAAGCACCACGATGGGAAACGACAGACCTTAGGTTACATACAGAATCATAACTGTGGAATAGTAAGGGACAAATGTTAACTTAAAACTTTTTAACCATTTCTTTGTGCGCCGGGTTGGAGAGAGTGTTGCCCCTCCCTCCAGGTTGTGCAACACGAACAAAGACGCCTATGAGACGATTTGTAACGTCTGTGTTTTGGGTTCATGAAGAAGGCCAGACAAGAGATAATATTGCACCCAGACAGAGAGACGACCTCGAGGCAATTTGTAACATCTGATTGTTTGCTCGTGGGTTTATGGAGGGAGTGTGACGCACACAAGGACATACGGACGTACGGACACACACATGGACACACCTGCCTACGGACAGATCCTGACACAGCAAAAATCGAAAGAAGCCCCGCCTTGTGGGCGGGATCCAGGGGGATTTTTCGGCATAAAGGAAAGGATCCTGAGCATTGGAAACTAGTGCGACCAGCGGGTCGACTCAGGAGTGCGACCAGCGGGTCGACTCAGGAGCGAGGGCGACCAGCGGGTCGACCCAGGAGCGAGCTCGACCGGGAGGGTCGGCTCAGGAGCGAGCTGCGACCAGCGGGTCGGCTCGACTCTTCTTCAGCTCGTCTGGGACTCAGCCGAGTTCGATCGGCTTACCAAAGCCGGCTCTCGGGGCTCGACTCAAGCGGCTCCCCATCTCCTCTGCAGGCGGGCAAGACCCGCTTGACAGCTCAACTCGGCCTGCGTGGGTCAACCTCTGCCGAGTCGGAGGTCTCTGCTGCCGCCGGAGTGGTGAGGGTCGCGGTTTGGCGACGACCCAACACTGCACGCTGCGAGCGAGTTGTGGGCGCCACCTACCGACCGGGTTCCGAACTGCGACAGCGTATCAACGGGCATCCGAACCAGTTCACCACGGTGACAGGGGAGCGACTGATACGTATGACGCGCACCGCCCCCTCACCACACGACCACCAGGCGTCTGTTTGACATAAAGAATCGACTCCGAACACTGATTATTCAAGACAACTCTTACCACTCAAACACACTCGAACCCATAAGCCATCCGTGGCTGGGAAGGCATCACAACGAGACCGAGTGATGGCCATCCGTCGTTTATAAGAGTATTCGTAATTTTTATCTTTAATATTTAGTGGGCTGTACTCTTAATCGCATAAATTCCCAACAGATCCATCAATACGAACTGATTCTTGGCACCTCCTTCCGCCGAGCCACGCTCACGTGGGGAGTGGTGGCCCACCGGATCCTTATCAGGTGATCTGGTCCCCAATTAGTAAACTTGGTATAAGATAACGATCTTCGGAAAAGGAGCACCGTCGCAGGCCCTTACTCCGAGCCGTTCTGTTGTCAGATAACCTGCCGATGTATCTGTTGAGATTGGTGCCTTTAAGAATAATAACTGTTTTTGATTGTGTTTTTTTATCGCCGTATAATCTTTCAAGTATCTTTCAGTCATAATCGCCGCACGTACTCGCATCCTCTACAGAATATTCAACTGTCCCGTGACCCAAGGTGCTAACAACGTGATAAGGGTTGCGTATGATCAATAAGGAGTGCGGTACTGCGTGAACAATATTGAGTATAATCATTCATTAACGTTAAGGTTTTCTTAGCATAGTATTTGCATATTTTAACGACTCTCTCTCTCACTAACAACCATCGCGTTATGCGGGATCCATGTGCCGTTGTCAAAGTGAAATCAGACAATCGTTGATGATACTGTATTGATGCCGTGTTGACGTTCCGGGATTGAGAGTTCGCATACTATATCATAGTTAAGGTTGAATTAGTAATAAATTGATCAATACAGAAGTGGTTGTGTGATTCTTTCCTGAAATCTATGCATAAGATCTGCTTCTGCGTTGAGATCTGAACTTGGTGACCTTAATAAACACACTAATACATACTCAGTAAATGTTAAAGCGATAACGGGGTGAACCGGGGACCTAAAATATAACCACGAATACACACTCTGGGAATGTTAAAGCGAGAATGAGACGAACCTAGACAACGATGCCGAGTTAATCTAAGTTAATATTGCATACTTACACCACACCTGCATAACTGCATACGATTAATTGCCTTATTCCGATCGATAACCCACCCTCGTCACCGAGGCGGGGTCTGGTTATCATAACGACTTGCATTATCATAATTACACCCACTCGCATAATTAATACGATTACCTCTCGAATTGGCATAATTAAAATGTGCATAATTACATAAATTAACATATTTCCGGATAATTACACATTTGGCCAAATTTCATTTAATTATTATTATTTTCACTGAATATTCATAACCCACATATACAACATAATAATTTCACCCACGCACGCATACAACATAACAAATTTCGATAACCAACATATACAACAATGCACAAATGCATAAATTAATGTTCAATCACAACTTAGAGGTGTGATGCCAGGCACAGATGTCCTTGATTGCTGGGATGAGCAGTTCCGACTTCAGCTGCTGCACGTGTGTGCTGTGATCACTTCCTGACTCCATTCTTACAAAGAGTTCCAGAGGAAAACTAAAATAAATTACTGTTTTGATATAACCTCTGTGCTCAATAGAGTTAATAGACTTTACTGCAAATACAAACTTGACACTGTCACACACTCAGAGGTGGAGCCAGGATTTTCAGGTAGGGGGGGGAAACCCCTCCAGCAATGAAAAATTACAGGAGTTGTAAGTAAGGAGTTGTTAGTGAGAAAGGAGTTGTTAGTAAGAAAGGACTTGTCCCTTGCTTTTCATTCGACGCGTGTGATCGTCATCGCGCTCGCTGAACGTGTTGATGCCTTCAGGAAAGAAAAATAGACTTTTGTATTTTGGGGGGGGGGGGGGGGGGGGGGGGAAATGACCATGACGTATGTGGCATCAACCCGCATCACACCTGAGCTAAGCGCTCTGCAATGCTTACCCCCCTACCACATGGCTCTTCGCGCGCCGTACTTCTACAGCTGTTCACAGCGTGCCGGGAGATTTTAGGTGGCGCTTCGCTCCTGGCCGATGAAGTCAATGGCTTCTCGGAGTTTCAATACAAATCCGTGTGAAGAACGGGTACAACTGCCATCTTAAATATAAAACAGAACTTACACCTGTTTGTTTGTGTGAAGCAGCAAAAACTCTCCAACGCTGTGAGCTCTGGCGTCATGAAATTTTCACAGCTTATGCTGTCTGGAATGTCTAAGCGAACGCCACGTCATTCCCTTCCCGAGTGGCAAAAATCGACCTGACGTAGCAGTGGGTTCAGGTTGAATTTCCTTGAGTGAAAACATCCGATTTAGGTAAATTGAAGTGTTTCGGCTTCCTTCTTGCAAGCATCAATTTTTTCAGGGTTTTTCATTGAATTATGAGGGAATATTAAATTAATCCAAGACAAGAATCCAAGTCCCGGGCGAAGCCGGGTAGTGAAGCTAGTTACTAATAAACCCCAATGATCCTATCAAAATTAGGGATTTATATCGGATCGTTGGGGGGGCACGTGCCACCCCACCCCCACTGGCTCCACCACTGTCACGCACTGGCATGGTTCACAGGTGGTGGTGTGTCCAGACCCACGCCTGGCCACCTTCACCTGCTCAGTATTAATGCTTCCTCACTCCAAGTAATTCATTGAGGATCAATCAACACAGCCGAGGCTGCGTGTCTCTCTCTCTCCGTGGTGAGATGTTAACTACCTCTCCTGGCATACAGGAAGTCGTGGGTTCGATCCCAGCCTTGACGCCTGCTGTATATTTGGAGTTTGCGTGCCTCTCTCTCTCTCCCCCTGTGGTCGCGTCGATTTCCCTCCGTGTCCCCCGGTTGTCCCCACTCCACATGCAGAGAGTGAACACCGCCACGCGTCCAGAGTGAACACCGCCACGCGTCCAGAGTGAACACCACCACGTGTCTAGAGTGAACGCCGCCACGCGTCCAGAGTGAACACCGCCACGCGTCTAGAGTAAACACCGCCACGCGTCTAGAGTGAACACCGCCACGCGTCTAGAGTGAACACTGCCACGCGTCTAGAGCGAACACCACCACGCGTCCAAAGCGAACACCGCCACGCGTCTAGAGTGAACACCGCCACGTGTCGAGAGTGAACACCGCCACGTGTCTAGAGTGAACACCGCCACGTGTCTAGAGTGAACACCGCCACGTGTCTAGAGTGAACACCGCCACTCTGTTGACGAGCCTCACCTTGTTGTTATTGTTGTTGTGGGCAGGTCGCTTTTGAAAACAAGAGCGGTACAGCAGCTCAAGCGGGCGTGGCCTGGTAAAAAATGAAAAAAAACTGTGTGAATATTTAAAACAAAACAAGTTACAAAGTAGCGAGCCAGGTGAAGGGAAATTAAAACTTAAGCAAGATACTCTTTGGTTCTTTCGGTAAAGTCACGTAGAATAAATAAATACATTATATAATAGCATACGACGTTTCAACTGCAACACAAGCAATCATCATCAGGTACAAATGAAAGAGGAAACAAACCTATTAAACTTAGAGTCAGCTAACATAACAGTCAACACCCTACCTGGTTGATAACGTTCTTCCAAAGATTGCTCAATTTGAGAGAGAGACATGGAGACACATAGACAGACACATAAGCAGAGAGAGATGACACAGAAAGAGACACATATAGACACACAGAGAGAGATGACACAGAGACACACAGAGAGAGACACACACACATAGACACACAGAGAGAGAGACACACATAGACACACAGAGAGAGATGACACAGAGAGAGACACACATAGGCACACAGAGAAACAACGCCTCTGTGTTGAGGCCTTAAATAGAGAGGGGGGGGGGTAGAGAAACTAGCACGTCAATGCAAGGCCGTAGCCATGGAGTCAACATTGGGGGGGACCAAATCTTCCACGGGTCTGGGGTCCCCCCCCCCAGAAAAATATCTAAATTTGAAAACTATTTTCCTGCCATTTCCTCCCTAAAATATTTTTAAAAGTTCACTAGCACATGGGATGGACTTTGTTTTATTTGATACAATAATGTCTAATAGTGTATTGTAATACATTGCTCTGTTTTTTCTTTTTTACCTTTCTTGTTTCATAGTATGTAATGGCAGAGATTAGGGATTCATAAAGTACAACGCAATCCTACAAACAGGAATCTATGCATTGTTATATGAAGACAAGTCCAGATTTCGTGGCCAAGGTTTAGCAAATTGTTGTCTTTATTAACAGAGCATCGCAATTATTATTTACAAATATTTTTACAGAAACATATTGGGGGGGCATATTTGATTATTATACTTATTATAACATATTATAACATTATAATTATGACATATTATACTTATTATAACATTATAATTATGACATATTATACTTATTATAACATTATAATTAATATATATTAATATAATTATTATAACATATTATACTTATTATAACATTATAATTATTATATATTATAACATAATATTATACTTATTATAACATGTTATAATGACGGCCTTGTGTCAATGAAAGACTTGGAGGTTTGGAGACTGCACAGAGAGAGACACTTAATGTAATGCAACACAGAGAGTCGGTCAACACACCAACTCACGTACTCTTAGGTTTTTTTCGGTAAAGTCACCACGTAGGTAAAAAATGAAATTAAAATTAATAAAAGTAAAAATTGAAATAAAATTATTATAAATCATGCCTCACTTGATGCAGCAAATTATAGTCTACATTATAGACTGCCAGTACACTACCCAGCTTAATAACCAGGCTACAATCTACATTATAGACTGCCAGTACACTCACCCAGCTTAATAACCAGGCTACAGTCTACATTATAGACTGCCAGTACACTCACCCAGCTTAATAACCAGGCTACAGTCTACATTATAGACTGCCAGTACGCTCACCCAGCTTAATAACCATGCTACAGTCTACATTATAGACTGCCAGTGCACTCACCCATCTTAATAACCAGGCTACAGTCTACATTATAGACTGCCAGTGCACTCACCCAGCGTAATAACCAGGCTACAGTCTACATTATAGACTGTCAGTACACTCACCCAGCTTAATAACCAGGCTACAGTCTACATTATATACTGCCAGTGCACTCACCCAGCTTAATAACCACGCTACAGTCTACATTATAGACTGCCAGTACACTCACCCAGCTTAATAACCAGGCTACAGTCTACATTATAGATTAAATTAATAAAAACGCCTCACTTGATACAGCAAATGTGGCTGTGACGGTGCCACCTGATGACGGAGACTTGTGTTGCCTCCGAAACGTCGTGATTTGTTTATATTTTATTTCTATTTTTACTTTTATGAATTTGTATTCATTTTTTACCTACACGGTGACTTTACCGAAAAAACCCTAAGAGTATGAATCCTTGCAGTCACGAAAGCGTCACATCTCGAGTTAACACAACTAACGCTTCGCCTGGCTGATCGCGTTCTTCCACAGGTTGCTAAACTATCTTCTTGGTTTTTCCGGTAAAGTCACTTAGAATGGAAATAATAAAAATAAAAGGGAATATTATTTCATTATTTCCATTCTACGTGATATAAAACATAATTAAATTGTACAGTTTTATTTTTTTATTTCTATTCTACGTGACTTTACCGAAAGAACCAAGAAGATGAATCACTGCAGTCACGAAAGAAGCTTTACATCGAAATTGCTCAACGAAGCGAGAGAATTGAAGCGAACGCGACCAGGCGAGGGCAGGAGGCACTAGGCCCCGCGTTGTAAAGTTTAAATCTGGACATCGCTTCCATGCTCGCTGCTACTCAATTGACATCCCTACGAGAGAGAGAGCGAGGCTCTACCTCGGTAAACAACAACAACAACCACCACAACAACAACAACCACCACAACAACAACAACCACCACAACCGCGATGAGAATTTCTCACCTCAGATTTCAGTTCCCGCGCGGAGCGGCAACATTCCGTTACCTCGTGACGTCACGCGGCAGCAGGAGGTGACATGACGTCACTTGAGTGGTACAAGACACTCCCCTCCCACAATGAGCGGCTCCGTAACTTTCATAAATTATGTTAATGAGCCGCCAGTCAGTGGGCGTGGCTTTGCCCAAATAAGGAAAGTGCTTGAACAGATAACGGAAGTGACCCAGGCAGAGGTGACGTCACGCTCCCTTGAGACCGGTTGGGGTGAATACTTTGGTGACATGACGTCACTAGCAAGGTACACCTCCCCCTGGCGTTTCACGCCGATGAGGTCATGCTGAATGGTGACGTCACAGAGCGGAGTTGGAGTTTAAGTTGATTAAGATTCATTTTCCATTGCTCCCTCCCTTGAACAGAGACCCCTTGGGTGTGTGAGCTCAGCTCAACAATGTGGACATTATTGTGTGTGTACACATGGACAGTGTGTACACACGTGTACATTGTGTGTGTGTGTACACTGTGTGTATGTGTGTGTGTACACACACACATACACACAGTGTACACACGTGTACACTGTGTGTGTGTGTACACACAGTGTACACTGTGTGTGTGTATGTAATATTGTAAATTACGGCGGGAGACCACTTGACGGGTAGCACACACGATCCCATTTTTAAGCGCGTGTCACCCCTACATATACGCGTGTGTACGTGTGTGTGTATACGCGTGTGTACGTGTGTGTGTCTGTGTATGTATGTGCGTGCGTGTGTGTGTGTGTGCCTGTGTGTGTGTCCGTGCCTGTGTGTGTGTACATGCGTGCTTGTGTGTGTGTACATGCGTGCGTGCCTGTGTGTCCGTGCCTGTGTGTATGTGTGTGCATGTGTGTGTGTCCGTGATTACGAACACTCCCCGCTTACGAACACCCCCCCCCCGCATACCCCCACTTACGAACACCACCCCCCCGCATACCCCCACTTACGAACACCACCCCCCCGCATACCCCCACTTACGAACACCCCCCCCCGCTTACCCCCACTTACGAACACCACCCCCCCGCACCCCCACTTACGAATAATAACAGGGGAGTCAGTTGTGAGTGCGAAGGGACTGGTGGCCACGGGAGGTAATCATCACCAGCGGTGCCAGGCTAGGTGTCTGTACCCCCCCCCCCCAATCACCCTCCGGTGCCAGGCTAGGTGTCTGTACCTCCCCCACTCACCCCCCCCCCCGGTGCCAGGCTAGGTGTCTGTACCCACCCCCACTCACCCCCCTCTCTCTCTGTGTCTCTCTCTGCTTGTTAAATCATCACCACCACGGTGCCAGGCTAGGTGTCTGTACCCCCCCCCCCAATCACCCCCCGGTGCCAGGCTAGGTGTCTGTACCTCCCCCACTCACCCCCCCCCCCCGATGCCAGGCTAGGTGTCTGTACCCCCCCCCACTCTCTCTGTTAATGCGCGTGCGTGCGCGTGCGTGCGTGCGCGTGCGCGTGCGTGCACGTGCATGCACGTGTGTGAACGTGCGTGCACGTGCGTGCACGTGCGTGCACGTGCGTGCACGTGGGTGCACGCGTGTGCACGTGTGTGCACACGCGTGCACGTGTGTGCACGTGTGTGCACGTGTGTGCACGTGCGTGCACGTGCGTGCACGTGTGTGCACGTGTGTGCACGCGTGTGCACGTTTGTGCACGTGTGTGCGTGTGCGTGCACGTGCGCGTGCGTGCGCGTGCACGTGTGTGCACGTGTGTGCACGTGCGTGCACGTGCGTGCACGTGGGTGCACGTGTGTGCACGTGTGTGCGTGCGCGTGCACGTGTGTGCGTGCGCGTGCGTGCGCGTGCGTGCGCGTGCGTGCGCGTGCGTGCACGTGCGTGCACACGCGTGCACGCACGTGCGTGCACGCGTGTGCACGTGTGTGCACGTGTGTGCACGTGTGTGCACGTGCGTGCACGTGCGTGCACGTGTGTGCACGTGTGTGCACGCGTGTGCACGTTTGTGCACGTGTGTGCGTGTGCGTGCACGTGCGCGTGCGTGCGCGTGCACGTGTGTGCACGTGTGTGCACGTGCGTGCACGTGCGTGCACGTGGGTGCACGTGTGTGCACGTGTGTGCGTGCGCGTGCACGTGTGTGCGTGCGCGTGCGTGCGTGCGCGTGCGCGTTAATGCGCGTGCGTGCGAGTGCGTGCGTGCGCGTGCGTGCGCGTGCGTGCACGTGCGTGCACGTGCGTGCACGTGCGTGCACGTGCGTGCACGTGCGTGTACGTGCGTGCACGTGGGTGCACGTGTGTGCACGTGCGTGCGCGGGCGTGCACGTGCGTGCACGTGGGTGCACGTGTGTGCACGTGTGTGCGCGTGTGCACGTGTGTGCACGCGTGTGCACGTGTGTGCACGTGTGTGCGTGCGCGTGCACGTGTGTGCGCGTGCGTGCGCGTGCGTGCGCGTGCGTGCGCGTGCGAGCACGTGCGTGCACGTGGGTGCACGTGCGTGCACGTCTGTGCACGTGCGTGCACGTGTGTGCACGTGTGTGTACGTGTGTGCACGTGCGTGAACGTGCGTGCACGTGCGTGCACGTGCGTGCACGTGCATGCACACGCGTGCACGTGTGTGCACGTCTGTGCACGTGTGTGCGCGTGCGTGCGCGTGCGTGCGCGTGCGTGCGCGTGGGTGCGCGTGCATGCGCGTGCGTGCACGTGCGTGCACGTGGGTGCACGTGTGTGCACGTGTGTGCACACGCGTGCACGTGCGTGCACGGGCGTGCACATGCGTGCACGTGGGTGCACGTGTGTGCACGTGTGTGCGCGTGTGCACGTGTGTGCACGCGTGTGCACGTGTGTGCACGTGTGTGCGTGCGCGTGCACGTGTGTGCGCGTGCGTGCGCGTGCGTGCGCGTGCGTGCGCGTGCGAGCACGTGCGTGCACGTGGGTGCACGTGCGTGCACGTGTGTGCACGTGTGTGTACGTGTGTGCACGTGCGTTCACGTGCGTGCGCGTGCGTGCACGTGGGTGCACGTGTGTGCACGTGCGTGCACGTGGGTGCACGAGTGTGCACGTGCGTGCACGTGTGTGCACGTGTGTGCACACGCGTGCGTGCGCGTGCGTGCGCGTGTGTGCGCGTGCGTGCGCATGCGTGCGCGTGCGCGTGCGCGTGTGTGCGCACGCGTGCACGTGTGTGCACGTGTGTGCACGTGTGTGCACACGTGTGCACGTGCGTGCGTGCGCGTGCATGTGTGTGCGTGCGCGTGCGTGCGCGTGCGTGCACGTGCGTGCGCGTGCGTGCACGTGTGTGCGCGTGCGTGCGCGTTAATGCGCGTGCGTGCGTGCGCGTGCGTGCACGTGTGTGCATGTCTGTGCACGTGTGTGCACAGACGTGCACAGGCGCACGCACGTGCACAGACGTGCACACACGCGCATGCACGCGCACGCACGTGCACGCACGTGCATGCACGTGCACGTATGTGCACACACATGCACAGACGTGCGCACACGTGCACGCGTGTGCACACACGTGCACACACGTGCACGCACGTGCACGCACGCGCACGCGCACGCACGCACGTGCACGCGCACGCACACACGTGCACACACGTGCACACGTGCACACACGTGCACGCACGTGCACGCACGTGCACACACGTGCACGCACGTACACACACGTGCACGCACGTGCACGCACGTGCACACACGTGCACGCACGTGCACGCACGTGCACACACGTGCACGCACGTACACACACGTGCACGCACGTGCACGCACGCGCACGCACGCGCACGCACACACGTGCACGCGCACGCACACACGTGCACACGTGCACACGCGTGCACACGCGTGCACACGCGTGCACACACGTGCACACACGTGCACGCACGCGCACGCACGCGCACGCACGCGCACGCACGCGCACGCACACACATGCACGCGCACGCACGCACGTGCACGCGTGTGCACACACGTGCACACACGTGCACACACGTGCACGCGTGTGCACGTGTGTGCACACACGTGCACAGACGTGCACACACGTGCATGCGTGTGCACACACGTGCACCCACGTGCACGCACGTTCACACACGTGCACACACGTACACACACGTGCACTCACGCGCACGCACGCGCATTAACGCGCACGCACGCGCACGCACGCGCATGCACGCGCACGCACACACGTGCACACACGTGCACATACGTGCACGCACGTGCACACACGTGCACCCACGTGCACGCACGTGCACAGACGTGCACACACGTGCACGCGTGTGCACACACGTGCACACACGTGCACCCACGTGCACGCACGTGCACGCACGTGCACGCACGTGCACGCACGTTCACACACGTGCACGCACGTACACGCACGCGCACGCACGCGCACGCACGCGCACGCACGCGCACGCACGCGCACGCACACACGTGCACGCGCACGCACACACGTGCACATACACGTGCACGCGCACGCACGCGCACGTGCACGCGCACGCACACACGTGCACACACGTGCACACGCGTGCACACACGTGCACACACGTGCACATACGTGCACGCACGTGCACACACGTGCACCCACGTGCACGCACGTGCACAGACGTGCACACACGTGCACGCGTGTGCACACACGTGCACACACGTGCACCCACGTGCACGCACGTGCACGCACGTGCACGCACGTGCACGCACGTTCACACACGTGCACGCACGTACACGCACGCGCACGCACGCGCACGCACGCGCACGCACGCGCACGCACACACGTGCACGCGCACGCACACACGTGCACACACGTGCACGTGCACGCGCACGCACGCGCACGTGCACGCGCACGCACACACGTGCACACACGTGCACACGCGTGCACACACGTGCACACACGTGCACGCACGTGCACGCACACACGTGCACGCACGCGCACGCACGTGCACGCACGCACACGCACGCGCACGCACACACATGCACGCGCACGCACGCGTGTGTGCGTGCACATACGTGCACGTGCGTGCACGTGCGTGCGCGAGCGTGCGCGTGCGTGCACGTGTGTGCACGCGTGTGCACGTGTGTGCACGTGTGTGCGTGCGCGTGCACGTGTGTGCGTGCGTGCACGTGTGTGCACACGCGTGCGTGCGCGTGCGTGCGCGTGTGTGCACGTCTGTGCACGTGCGTGCGCGTGCGTGCGCGTGCGTGCGAGTGTGTGCACCCGCGTGCACGTGTGTGCACGTGTGTGCGCGTGCGTGCGTGCGCGTGCACGTGTGTGCGTGCGCGTGCGTGCGCGTGCGTGCACGTGCGTGCGCGTGCGTGCGCGTGCGTGCGTGTGCGTGCGCGTGCGTGCACGTGTGTGCACGTATGTGCGTGCTCGTGCACGTGTGTGCGCGTGCGTGCGCGTGCGTGCACGTGGGTGCACGTGCGTGCACGTGTGTGCACGTGTGTGCACACGCGTGCGTGCGCGTGCGTGCGCGTGTGTGCGCGTGCGTGCGCATGCGTGCGCGTGCGCGTGCGCGTGTGTGCACACGCGTGCACGTGTGTGCACGTGTGTGCACGTGTGTGCACACGCGTGCACGTGCGTGCGTGCGCGTGCATGTGTGTGCGTGCGCGTGCGTGCGCGTGCGTGCGCGTGCGTGCGCGTGCGTGCACGTGTGTGCACACGCGTGTGCACGCGTGTGCACGCGTGTGCACGTGTGCACGTGTGTGCGTGTGTGCGTGCGCGTGCACGTGTGTGCGTGCACGTGCGTGCACGTGTGTGCACGTGTGTGCACGCGTGTGCACGTGTGTGCACGTGTGTGCGTGCGCGTGCACGTGCGCGTGCGTGCGCGTGCACGTGTGTGCACGTGTGTGCACGTGTGTGCGTGCGCGTGCACGTGTGTGCGTGCGCGTGCGTGCACGTGCGTGCGCGTGCGTTCGCGTTAATGCGCGTGCGTGCGTGCGCGTGCGTGCACGTGCGTGCGCGTGCGTGCACGTGCGTGCACGTGCGTGTACGTGCGTGCACGTGTGTGAACGTACGTGCACGTGCGTGCACGTGCGTGCACGTGCGTGCAGGTGGGTGCACGTGTGTGCACGTGTCTGCACACGCGTGCACGTGTGTGCACGTCTGTGCACGTGTGTGCACACACGTGCACGTGCGTGCACGTGCGTGCACGTGCGTGCACGTGGGTGCACGTGTGTGCACGTGCGTGCACGTGTGTGCACGTGTGTGCACGTGTGTGCACGCGTGTGTACGTGTGTGCACGTGTGTGCGTGCGCGTGCACGTGTGTGCGTGCGCGTGCATGCGCGTGCGTGCGCGTGCGTGCGCGTTAATGCGCGTGCGTGCGCGTGCGTGCACGTGTGTGAACGTGCGTGCACGTGGGTGCACGTGTGTGCACACGCATGCACGTGTGTGCACGTCTGTGCACGTGTGTGCACACGCGTGCACGTGCGTGCGTGCGCGTGCATGTGTGTGCGTGCGCGTGCGTGCGCGTGCGTGCGCGTGCGTGCGCGTGCGTGCACGTGTGTGCACGTGTGTGCACGCGTGTGCACGCGTGTGCACGCGTGTGCATGTGTGCACGTGTGTGCGTGCGCGTGCACGTGTGTGCGTGCGCGTGCGTGCGCGTGTGTGCACGTGCGTGCACGTGCGTGCACGTGTGTGTACGTGCGTGCACGTGCGTGCGCACGTGCGTGCACGTGTTTGCACACGCGTGCACGTGTGTGCACGTGTGTGCGCGCGCGTGCGCGTGCGTGCGCGTGCGTGCGCGTGCGTGCACGTGTGTGCGTGCGCGAGCACGTGTGTGCGCGCGCGTGCGTGCACGTGCGCGTGCGTGCACGTGCGTGCGCGTGGGTGCACGTGCGTGCACGTGCGTGCACGTGTGTGCACGTGCGTGCACGTGCGTGCACGTGCGTGCGCATGCGTGCACGTGGGTGCACGTGTGTGCACGTGCGTGCACGTGGGTGCACGAGTGTGCACGTGCGTGCACGTGTGTGCACGTGTGTGCGCATGCGTGCGCGTGCGCGTGCGCGTGCGCGTGTGTGCACACGCGTGCACGTGTGTGCACGTGTGTGCACGTGTGTGCACACGCGTGCATGTGCGTGCGTGCGCGTGCATGTGTGTGCGTGCGCGTGCGTGCGCGTGCGTGCACGTGTGTGCACACGCGTGTGCACGCGTGTGCACGCGTGTGCACTTGTGCACGTGTGTGCGTGTGTGCGTGCGCGTGCACGTGTGTGCGTGCACGTGCGTGCACGTGTGTGCACGTGTGTGCACGCGTGTGCACGTGTGTGCACGTGTGTGCGTGCGCGTGCACGTGCGCGTGCGTGCGCGTGCACGTGTGTGCACGTGTGTGCACGTGTGTGCGTGCGCGTGCACGTGTGTGCGTGCGCGTGCGTGCGCGTGCGTGCGCGTGCGTGCGCGTTAATGCGCGTGCGTGCGTGCGTGCGCGTGCGTGCACGTGCGTGCGCGTGCGTGCACGTGCGTGCACGTGCGTGCACGTGCGTGTACGTGCGTGCACGTGTGTGAACGTGCGTGCACGTGCGTGCACGTGCGTGCACGTGCGTGCAGGTGGGTGCACGTGTGTGCACGTGTGTGCACACGCGTGCACGTGTGTGCACGTGCACGTGTGTGCACGCGTGTGCACGTGTGAGCACGTGTGTGCGTGCGCGTGCACGTGTGTGCGTGCGCGTGCATGCGCGTGCGTGCGCGTGCGTGCGCGTTAATGCGCGTGCGTGCGCGTGCGTGCACGTGTGTGTACGTGTGTGCACGTGTGTGAACGTGCGTGCACGTGGGTGCACGTGTGTGCACACGCATGCACGTGTGTGCACGTCTGTGCACGTGTGTGCACACACGCGTGCACGTGCGTGCGTGCGCGAGCATGTGTGTGCGTGCGCGTGCGTGCGCGTGCGTGCGCGTGCGTGCGCGTGCATGCACGTGTGTGCACGTGTGTGCACACGTGTGCACGCGTGTGCACGCGTGTGCATGTGTGCACGTGTGTGCGTGCGCGTGCACGTGTGTGCGTGCGCGTGCGTGCGCGTGCGTGCGCGTGTGTGCACGCGTGCACACACGTGCACACGCGTGCGCGTGCACGCGCGTGCACGTGTGTGCACGTGCGTGCACGTGCGTGCGCGTGCACGCGCGTGCACGTGTGTGCACGCGCGTGCACGTGCGTGCACGTGTGTGCACGTGCGTGCACGTGTGTGCGCGCGCGTGCGCGTGCGTGCGCGTGCGTGCGCGTGCGTGCGCGTGTGTGCGTGCGCGAGCACGTGTGTGCGCGCGCGTGCGTGCGCGTGCGCGTGCGTGCACGTGCGTGCGCGTGGGTGCACGTGGGTGCACGTGTGTGCACGTGCGTGCACGTGGGTGCACGAGTGTGCACGTGCGTGCACGTGTGTGCACGTGTGTGCACACGCGTGCGAGCGCGTGCGTGCGCGTGTGTGCGCGTGCGTGCGCATGCGTGCGCGTGCGCGTGCGCGTGTGTGCACACGCGTGCACGTGTGTGCACGTGTGTGCACGTGTGTGCACACGCGTGCACGTGCGTGCGTGCGCGTGCATGTGTGTGCGTGCGCGTGCGTGCGCGTGCGTGCGCGTGCGTGCGCGTGCGTGCACGTGTGTGCACACGCGTGTGCACGCGTGTGCACGCGTGTGCACGTGTGCACGTGTGTGCACGTGTGTGCACACGCGTGCACGTGCGTGCGTGCGCGTGCATGTGTGTGCGTGCGCGTGCGTGCGCGTGCGTGCGCGTGCGTGCGCGTGCGTGCGCGTGCGTGCGCGTGTGTGCACACGCGTGTGCACGTGTGTGCACGCGTGTGCACGCGTGTGCACGCGTGTGCACGTGTGCACGTGTGTGCGTGCGCGTGCACGTGTGTGCGTGCGCGTGCACGTGCGCGTGCATGCGCGTGCACGTGTGTGCACGTGTGTGCACGTGCGTGCACGTGCGTGCACGTGGGTGCACGTGTGTGCACGTGCGTGCACGTGCCTGCACGTGCGTGCACGTGTGTGCACGTGTGTGCACGCGTGTGCACGTGTGTGCACGTTTGTGCGTGCGCGTGCACGTGTGTGCGTGCGCGTGCGTGCGCGTGCGTGCGCGTGCGTGCGCGTTAATGCGCGTGCGTGCGTGCGCGCGCGTGCACGTGCGTGAACGTGCACGCACGCGCGTGAACGTGCGTGCACGTGCGTGCACGTGCGTGCACGTGTGTGCACGTCTGTGCACGTATGTGCACACACGTGCACGTGCGTGCACGTGCGTGCACGTGCGTGCACGTGGGTGCACGTGTGTGCACGTGCGTGGACGTGTATGCACGTGTGTGCACGCGTGTGCACGTGTGTGCACGTGTGTGCGTGCGCGTGCACGTGTGCGTGCGCGTGCGCGTGCGTGCGCGTTAATGCGCTTGCGTGCGTGCGTGCGCGTGCGTGCACGTGCGTGCGCGTGCGTGCACGTGGGTGCACGTGCGTGCACCTGGGTGCACGTGTGTGCACGTGCGTGCACGTGCGTGCACGTGGGTGCACGTGTGTGCGTGCGCGTGCACGCGTGTGTGTGCGTGTGCGTGCGTGCGTGCGCGTGCGTGCAGGTGCGTGCACGTGCGTGCACGTGCGTGCGTGCGCGTGCACGTGTGTAAACGTGCGTGCACGTGCGTGCACGTGCGTGCACGTGCGTGCGTGCGCGTGCACGTGCGTGCAGGTGGGTGCACGTGTGTGCACGTGTGTGCACACGCGTGCACGTGTGTGCACGTCTGTGCACGTGTGTGCACACACGTGCACGTGCGTGCACGTGCGTGCACGTGGGTGCACGTGTGTGCACGTGCGTGCACGTGTGTGCACGTGTGTGCACGTGTGTGCACGCGTGTGCACGTGTGTGCACGTGTGTGCACACGCGTGCACGTGCGTGCGTGCGCGTGCATGTGTGTGCGTGCGCGTGCGTGCGCGTGCGTGCGCGTGCGTGCGCGTGCGTGCGTGTGCACGTGT
>NW_026891591.1:5000-36435 GCF_015708825.2 Lethenteron reissneri
TTAATTTATCTGTCTGTCTATAGTTTTCTGGTTAGATTTTTTGTTGCTATTTCAATTTATACCTGATGATGATTGCTTGTGTTGCAATCGAAACGTCGTAGTATGCTATTAATTAATTTATTATTTTATCTTCAGACGGACATTACCGAAAGAACCAAAGAATAATTCCTGCAGTCACGAAAGCTCCAAAATTAACGATGCTTTGACTCGTGATAACTCGCCGGTCGCTCTGAGAACAAATGCGTCGCAAGCAGACCACTGCCGTGCCTGAAATGTGTTTGTGGATGCAGGATGTTTTTTGAGCAAAGGTGTTTCTGGACTAACTGAAATGCTGTTGGAATGAGTGGGTACTAGGGGCGAGGTGTTTTTTCGTATTAAAATGATTGCAAAGAGGTGGAAAACGGAGTTAGGAATGGGCATGTTAAATGTGGATAGATAATGCTATGATTAGGAACATCTGTAGATGGAAGATACAAGAACGATCTGGAAAAAGCCTTTTATGTGCACACTTTAAAAAAGAATAAGTTTTCTACCAGTGCCGTCTTTTACAAAAGCAGCGTTACTCAATGTTTACAATGTTAAAGGTTTGCTTTCGCTAGTCTTGAAAAGATAAAAGTATTCTGCTAAACTTTCACGCAGTGTTATTTGACATAGCATGCAGCTTGTGTAGTTTACACTGTTTGTGCAATTCCTCCTCGGTTGTTGTCGTCTCTCTGAAGCTGCGGTGTTTGTTTGTTTGTTTACACGTTGTCATCTCTGTAGTTTATTCATTCCGTTTTACATGCAAGTAGAATGACGTTGTTGTTGTTCTTCTTGGTTCTTTCGGTAAAGTCACGTAGAAGGGAAATAATAAAATAATAAAAATAAAACATAATAAAATAATTCTCACGACGTTTCGGCCACAACGCAAGCAGCCGTCCTCAGGTGAAGAACAGGTCTGTCGGAAAGACAGCGTCTGAATGAACAGGTCTGTCTTTCCGACTGTCTTTCCGACAGACCTGTTCATTCAGACGCTGTCTTTCCGACAGACCTGTTCTTCACCTGAGGACGGCTGCTTGCGCTGTGGCCGAAACGTCGTGAAAATTATTTTATAGTTTTATTTTTATTATTTTATTATTTCCCTTCTACGTGACTTTACCGAAAGAACCAAGAAGATGAATCCCTGCAGTCACGAAAGCTTGAAATCGAAATTTAAAGTTGTTGTTGTTTACAATTGCCAGCCAGAACATGAGTCAGTATTAATACTGTTTGAGCAAGATATTTGTAACATTTTAACAAATCGTCCAGACCACTCACTGGCCTGCGTTGTACTGCGCGTACTATTTTAGCGGTGTATTTTAGCGATGTATTTTAGCGTTCTCTTTGCAAGTTGCTGTTTGACAAACGTCAGTGTATTTCTCCTGGATGTACAACCCCGTTTTTAACGAGCTTCCATTTGAATACATTTTGTTTACCGACGCAGCCAAGGCTGCCAAGACTTGAATTTCTACATTAAAACTCAGAAATAAATCTCAGCGTCTTTATCGTAATGATCGCATTGCTCTGCAATGCTGGCGAGGGGGTGTCGGTGTGCAACTCCCGTATGCGCGATCCTCTCTTAGGACAAGAGACGCACACTTCCATTTCTTGCGCTTATCCAGAGTTCGAAGTTAACGTTCTCCCATTAAGTAAACAGAAGCATGATAATTGTTTTTTTACCCTTCTATCTGGCAACAAAACTGTGACCTTTTTTACAAGGAGTCATGTTTGCATAGACCACAATACCTGCAGTCGTAATGCAAACAAAACACAACTCTGATAATGTATGCACTGTCCTTGAAGTTGATTGGTCCACACCCGAGACAGCTTTCCTTAGAGCCTAGTCTCACATGGGTTGGACCAGATGATGCCAAAAGGCTACAACTCAAAGACAATGCACCATCAGAGTATGAGAGCTCGGGGTAAGCATTTACATCATTGGAACTGTGATGCCGCCGCCACGAAGCCGTTCGGCAGGCACCAAATCCCCGACCTCGCCACCACCAAGCAACGGAGCCGACCCCGCGTCCCCCTCACCTCACCTCACATGAACACACCCGCACTCATTTCCCCCCCCCCATAGAGCTCCGAGGGGTGGTCGCCTGGCCGACCGGTTTTTATCCGAGAGACCCTTATCGGGATTAATTCTCACGGTTTCCGGCGATCAGGGGATTGGATGACCTCCCCCGTGCTACGTGGCACCGCGGCGCTGCGGCCGGCCTTAATATGGTGTGGTCGCGGCGTGGGGCATTCGGCCACCGCGGTTGAGGCGCATTTCCCCCCACACACACTCCCACGGGTCGACGGGGCGAGCAGGGGAGGCACGGGACAGCATGAATAGCGGGGTCACAGGGGGCTGTTGCGCATAGTCATGGAGGGTTGGGATAATTGCGCTTGAGCGCGCAGGCCCCATTGTTAGGGAGGGTAAGGGATTAAGTAGGATTTACGCCTTGCACGCGGCACACTGATTAGCATATCAACAGCGCCCAGAACCGCCGTGCGCGTGCCAGAGGATCGCGAGCCCATTGTTTAGCGCAGCATCCCCTTTGAGGTAGGGAGGATAAATAGAGGGGCGCAGAGGGAAAATAGCCCCTTCTCTCCAGGCCAGCGGACCAGCAGGACTTCCAGCCAGCGACCCGGACGTCCGTGCGACGCATCGAGGTACGCTGTTAGCGCAGAGAGCAGCGAACCTCCGCGGGCACCAAGCAGTGAGTGGGGAGGTGAAGTAGGGTATCGTAAGCCGATAAATAGGGAATAGGTACAGGTTTAGTGGAATAGGCCAGCCTCGTCGACTCACTGATTCCACATCAATTCGCAGGTAGCATATAATAAATCATTAATAGCGAAGCGTGGTCTCGCGTGATCTTGTCGTGCGGTGTGAGCGTGTGGGTGCGCTGTGTGCACAGTGGTTCGCCACGTGAGTGAGCGCTGCGCGGAGCTGAGCGCGCGGGTTGCGCGTGGGTACGCAGTGATTCTGTGGTGCTGCGGCTCGCCTCGGGGGAGCGCTGCGCAGAGCGGTGAGAGAGTGGGTGTCGCGTGTGTTCGCTCCGTGTGTGATACAGGTGCGCGAGTATAACGTGAGTTGAGTTGGAGTGCGCGGAGCGGCGTGTGTGTGGGCGTGCGTGCGTTCGCCCCGCGTGGGTTGCAGGCGCGCGATTAGGAAAGGGAAGTATCATAGTAGAGAGGGGCAGAATACTAATCGGTAATTAACCATGCCCATTACGCGGACCCGCGGTGGAGGGGAATCCGCGGGCGACGGCTCCCACACCATAGGTGAGGAACTTAGCAGCGGTTCGCTTAGCAGCGGGGGGGCGATTGATGATGCTAGCCCGGCCGTTAGCGTTATCGAGGGAGGGATCTCGGGGGCTAGCGACCCCCACAAATTGGTGTCGGAAGCGGTACGGACCCCCGCGTTACCTCACGCTAAAATAAGACTAATATTTACCGGCCGGGGGGCCTCTTCGTGGAAGGCATTCGCCCGCAATCTCTTAGGGGCCAAGGAAATTAATGGATGGACGGACGCGCAGGCAGTACGTCAACTTAATATGAATCTTGATGGGCGGGCAGCCGATTTTGTAGAAGCGTTACCCGCGAGCGCACAGACACAGCTAGAGGAGCTGATGCGCCGACTCGATCAGCGTTTTGGCACGCGTGACGAGGAGGAAGCAAAATCGGCCTTAGAGGCGCGCCGGCGCCAACCTGGCGAAGATCTACGTGATTACGCCGAGGATGTGCGCGAGTTAACAAAGATCGCACGCCCGGGGTACGCAACTGATGTTATTGAGGAACTGGCCGCCGAGAAAATCCAGCGGTACTTGTCTCGCACGGCGTGGTGGCAGCCAGACATGAGCTGCCCACGTCTTCCCTTTAACACCCTTGTCGAGCGCGCACGTAAGTGTGAAAGAATTCACAGCGAACGCGCGCAGCTCCGGGGGCTGGGACGAGAGCGCGCCATTGCGAGCCTGCTCTCGGAAGACGAGGAGGAGGAACAGGAGCTCGCGAGGACGGTAAGGGGCCGGGAAAGAGAGCCTCCAGTGTCCCGCGAGACAACCCCGGGATGGGTTGCCGGTATACAAATGGGTATAAAGGATGTCTCCGGCCAGGTAACCCAGGTACGCGAGGAAACGAATAAAAATATGACCCAACTGCAATCCTCCGTTGAGACCATCCGATCCGAAATGGGGGACCTACGCGCCACGGTGGGAGGGTTATCTGGGAGGGTAGCCCGACTAGAGGCGGAGGGTGGACAGCGGCGTAATGGGGGGGGAGGGAGCGGACAGGGGACCCGCTACGGAACCGCCCCCCCTCCCCGGGCATGTTATATGTGCGATCGCCGAGGGCATCTAGTGAGGGATTGTCCGGAAATCACCCGAGCTAGACAGACGCGGGGGTTAAACTCCAACGCCCCCTAGAGAGCGGACCAACTAGGGGTGCAATCGACGCGGTCCCGATACAAATAGACGATAATGAGAATAATGGCGAGCGAGTGATCTCCACACAGGTTCCAGCAACAACGCCCACGGAAACGGTGACTCCTGGCGACTGGCTGCGGGAGCTGGTGGCGGGGATCACGGGGGCCACGTCGCTGGTGGAAGGGGAGGTAAACGGAGTGCGTACCCGCATCCTACTGGACACGGGGGCGGTGGCCTCGCTCGTGAGCGCAGCGCACTGCAGCGCGATCGGGGTCGACGTGCGTCACCTGCAGGCCCCGGACCGCGCGCTGCACACTGCGAGCGGAGCCGGAATGGGGCTGCTGGGGAAAGCCACCCTAGAGGTCCGCATAGGCAGCCAGGTGTGCACGCAGGAGTTCTACGTGTCGAGTGCGTTGTGTCACGAGTGTATCGCAGGCACCGACCTCCTAGAACGGTTGGGACTCAACGTGCAACCCCGCCAGCGATGCGCCACCATGGAGAGCAACGGCGAGCGGATACCGTTCCTGGGACGAGAACCAACGCGCCGCCGCTTTGCACCTGTGGCCGCTATCCTGGCGACGGCAGTCACCATCGGCCCGCTCACCGAGATGCTGGTGCCGGTGGCAACATCCCCCACCGACCCCGCGCTCCGACCATCAGGGGAGGTAATGCTAACTCCTCACCCGGAGTTGGCAAAACGGTATGGGGTTGTGGGATCCGCCACGTTGGTAAACGCAGATGGGGACCGATTGTTTATGCGGATGTTTAACCCCCACAATACCCCAACGATACTGCGACGGCGCACCCCGATAGCCACAGTACACCCCCTGCACGCACGCCACTCTAACGACTCGGTGTTCGCACTCTGGGCTGAGGACCCCGGGCGTCCTGAGGGTGACCAGGACCTGGCCTGGCGAGTCGGCCCGACTCCCCGAGCCGAGGTCGTTCCCCTGCTCGACGCGTTACATGTACCATGGGCGGATTTACCTAAGGGAGAGGCCGATCGGCTGCGCGAGTTACTGCGGGAGTATGCCGACGTATTCAGTGAACACGACTCGGACGTGGGTCGGACCGATCTTGTTAAGCACCAAATTGACACCGGTGCAGCCCGACCCATCAAACTCCCTGCGTACCGAGTGGGCGCACCCGAACGCGCCCAAATCAAAGAGGCAGTTGGGGACATGCTTCGCGATAACATAATTCAGCCCTCGGCGAGCCCCTGGTCAGCCCCGGTGGTACTAGTAACGAAAAAGGATGGGTCAACACGGTTCTGCGTCGATTACCGTAAACTAAATGCAGTCACGCTCGGCGATGCCTTCCCTATACCCCGCATCGACGACACCTTCGACAGCCTCGCCGGAGCGCGATATTTTTCCACCCTCGATCTCGCGTCCGGGTACTGGCAGGTGGAGATGGCGGAGGAGGATCGGCCGAAAACCGCATTCACCACCCCGATGGGGCTATTCGAGTTTCGAGTACTCCCGTTCGGACTCACCAATGCGCCCGCGACGTTCCAGCGGCTGATGGAGTTGGTGATGCGGGGCTTGCAATGGGAACAGTGCCTGATTTACTTGGACGATGTGATAGTGTTCAGTAGATCTTTGTCTGAGCATTGGTCCAGGCTTCGAGAGGTGTTCCAGCGACTGCGAGCGGCTCATCTCAAGCTCAAGCCACGTAAGTGTTACATCGCACAACGCGAGGTGGGGTACCTCGGGCATCGCGTCAGCGAGGCAGGCGTGCACACCGATCCGGAGAAGGTACGCGCCGTAGTGGAGTGGCCACGGCCAAGGAATCTGACGGAGATCAGATCATTTTTGGGGCTTGCCACCTATTATCGTCGATTTGTAAAGGGATTCAGCGAGATTGCACGCCCCCTCACCCAACTCACTTCCCCTAAGCACCCCTATCAGTGGACGGGGGCCTGCCAGACGGCCTTCACCACTCTCAAAGACCACCTCACCCACGCCCCCACCCTTGCTTTCCCCGATTTTACCACCGATTTTATTTTGGACACCGACGCCTGCAGCAGCGGGCTGGGCGCGGTGTTGTCACAGGTACAGGATGGGACGGAACGAGTCATCGCGTACGCCAGCCGGACCTTGAGTGGGGCCGAGCTGAACTATTGCGTGACCCGCCAAGAGTTGTACGCCGTGATTTTCGCATGTAAGCAGTTCCGGCCGTATTTGTACGGCAGGAGATGTCGCGTACGCACTGACCATTATGCTCTTCAGTTCCTTCTTACATTCAAGGAGCCGCGGGGGCAGATGGCCCGTTGGTTGGCGCAGTTGCAGGAGTACAACCTGCAAATCGAGTATCGGGCTGGCCGGACGCATGCAAACGCGGACGCCTTGTCGAGGCGGCCCACGGTGTACGCCGAGACAAGGGCGGAGGAGGCCTGCCCCTGTTTCACGGGGGGACGCTGCCGGCAGGCAACGGACCCCCGAGAGGCCGCGGCCACTGACCCCCCCCCAGCGAGAGAGAGTGCAGTGTGCGCCACAGAGACCCTCACAGGTGGCACCGAGGATCCCGTCGACCGCCCGGCAAGCGCGGGACCCGCGGCTCGGGACCCGATCGGACGGATCCGGGAGGACGTCGGCTGCGCCTTCCCGGGCCTGAACGACGAGCAGCTGAGACAGACCCAGCAGCGAGATCCGGATCTGGCGGCCGTGGAGGCGGCACTGCGGGAGGAAAAGAGCGCCCTACCAGGACCCTGGAGCGGTTTGTATGCCCGGTTGTGTGTGCAGAACGGAGTGGTACGGGAGTTAACCGAGGCCGGCCAGCCGGGGTGCATCTGTGTTCCTGCCCAGGTGCGACCCCAGCTGCTACGGCTGGTGCATGACCACCCACTCGGGGGCCACGATGGGGAACGACGCACTCGAGAGACCCTGCGTCGCCAGTATCTCTGGCCCAAATTGGCACAAGACGTGGCGGCCTGGGTACAGGGCTGCCGCGCCTGTCAGCAGTGCGGGCCGAAACCGGCACGATACCAGGTACCCCTAAGGCCGTTCCGCGTCAGCCGCACGAATCAGCTGGTCGGGATCGATCTACAGGGGCCATTCCCACGATCCCATCGAGGCAACCGGTATATTCTAGTCGCAGTAGAGTATTTCACCCGCTACCCCGTGGCAGTGGCCATCCCTGATAAAACGGCCTTGGTGGTGGCCCGGGCATTCGTAGAACATTACGTACTCAAGCACGGGATCCCGGAACGAGTCCTCACCGACCAGGGTAGCGAGTTCGAGGCCGAGCTGTTCCAGGCACTGTGCCGAGAATTCGGAATCCAGAAGGACCGAACCACAGCGTATCACCCCCAAGCGAACGGTATGGTAGAGCGCATGAATCAGACCCTAGCGGGGAAACTCAAACGTATGGCGGCCGCAAATCAACGGGATTGGGACGAACACCTCCCCTACGCCCTTTTCGCCTACGCCACCACCGTACACACGTCGACGGGACAAACCCCGTTTTTAATGATGTTCGGCCGTGAGTCTCGTTTACCCGCAGATCTGCTATTCGGCGTCCCTTCCCCCCAGCCGGAGGAGGGAAGCCGCCCCGTGGAACACCTGTTGGAGACCCTGCGAGAAGCCCGAGGCCGAGCATACCCGCAAGGGGAAGCCGCGCATCGGCGGCAGGAACAGGGCACCCGACCCCGCATGGAACCCCCCTTATTCCTGACAGGCGCTAAGGTGTGGCTACACACCCCTCGCGTCGGGGCCGGGCAGGTGGGGAAACTGACGACCTACTGGCGGGGACCCTGGACCGTGGTGCGGCAGATATCCCCCTGGACGGTACTAATTTACGGCGGGGAGAGGGGTCGAGAGACGGTGGTCAATGTCCGCCGCTTAAAACCATGGAAAGCGGCCCCGGCGAGAGAGGACTCCGTCACCCGAAAGCCCCGAAATTCCGGAGTACCCGCACCCCTCGTGTTGGGGGGCCTCGCACACTACATGGGCCCCGCCTGGTCCCCGAGACGCCCCGATCCAGTCCGGAGACGGCGCGGACGACGGCCACTAAACCCTTCCGCTGCTGAGTTTGTGCCCCAGCCCACAGGTGCCGGGGGACGGGGAGAGCCGCTGGAGTGGAGGAGGAGACCGCCGCAGGAGCTACAGAGGACGGAACCACCCGCCCCGAGGCCAGCCACCAGGTCCGGACGGATCCCCCGGACCCCGCAACGTTTCCTCGTGGGCGCGGCCCAAGCGAGGTGCTCCAGTCAACCCGGGACGGGGACTGGCACCTCGGGGGGCTATGTGATGCCGCCGCCACAAAGCCGTTCGGCAGGCACCAAATCCCCGACCTCGCCACCACCAAGCAACGGAGCCGACCCCGCGTCCCCCTCACCTCACCTCACATGAACACACCCGCACTCATTTCCCCCCCCCCATAGAGCTCCGAGGGGTGGTCGCCTGGCCGACCGGTTTTTATCCGAGAGACCCTTATCGGGATTAATTCTCACGGTTTCCGGCGATCAGGGGATTGGATGACCTCCCCCGTGCTACGTGGCACCGCGGCGCTGCGGCCGGCCTTAATATGGTGTGGTCGCGGCGTGGGGCATTCGGCCACCGCGGTTGAGGCGCATTTCCCCCCACACACACTCCCACGGGTCGACGGGGCGAGCAGGGGAGGCACGGGACAGCATGAATAGCGGGGTCACAGGGGCTGTTGCGCATAGTCATGGAGGGTTGGGATAATTGCGCTTGAGCGCGCAGGCCCCATTGTTAGGGAGGGTAAGGGATTAAGTAGGATTTACGCCTTGCACGCGGCACACTGATTAGCATATCAACAGCGCCCAGAACCGCCGTGCGCGTGCCAGAGGATCGCGAGCCCATTGTTTAGCGCAGCATCCCCTTTGAGGTAGGGAGGATAAATAGAGGGGCGCAGAGGGAAAATAGCCCCTTCTCTCCAGGCCAGCGGACCAGCAGGACTTCCAGCCAGCGACCCGGACGTCCGTGCGACGCATCGAGGTACGCTGTTAGCGCAGAGAGCAGCGAACCTCCGCGGGCACCAAGCAGTGAGTGGGGAGGTGAAGTAGGGTATCGTAAGCCGATAAATAGGGAATAGGTACAGGTTTAGTGGAATAGGCCAGCCTCGTCGACTCACTGATTCCACATCAATTCGCAGGTAGCATATAATAAATCATTAATAGCGAAGCGTGGTCTCGCGTGATCTTGTCGTGCGGTGTGAGCGTGTGGGTGCGCTGTGTGCACAGTGGTTCGCCACGTGAGTGAGCGCTGCGCGGAGCTGAGCGCGCGGGTTGCGCGTGGGTACGCAGTGATTCTGTGGTGCTGCGGCTCGCCTCGGGGGAGCGCTGCGCAGAGCGGTGAGAGAGTGGGTGTCGCGTGTGTTCGCTCCGTGTGTGATACAGGTGCGCGAGTATAACGTGAGTTGAGTTGGAGTGCGCGGAGCGGCGTGTGTGTGGGCGTGCGTGCGTTCGCCCCGCGTGGGTTGCAGGCGCGCGATTAGGAAAGGGAAGTATCATAGTAGAGAGGGGCAGAATACTAATCGGTAATTAACCATGCCCATTACGCGGACCCGCGGTGGAGGGGAATCCGCGGGCGACGGCTCCCACACCATAGGTGAGGAACTTAGCAGCGGTTCGCTTAGCAGCGGGGGGGCGATTGATGATGCTAGCCCGGCCGTTAGCGTTATCGAGGGAGGGATCTCGGGGGCTAGCGACCCCCACAGAACCTCATTTGCCAGTAAAAAATAGAATTGTTTTTTGTACCCTTCTATCTGGCAACAAAACTGACACCTTTTTTACATGTTGCCATGTTTGCATAGACCACAATACCTGCAGTCAGAATGCAAACAAAACACACAACTCTGATAGTGTATCCACTGTCCTTGAAGTTGATTGGTCCACACCCGAGACAGCTTAGTCTCGCCCTCGACGAACGAGCCACTGCACGGACCCACCTCGTTCTCTTCACACCACCCCCAGGTGTTGATTGTCAACCCTCACCCGGGTGCTCACCGGCTCGAAGCGTCGTGGTTAGAGCGACTTTGACTGGGGGCCGTGGGGTGCTCACAGCGCGGCTCTGTGAGTCAGCCCACGTTCAAGGCTAGTGTGATTGTTGCACTCGAATGAGCGTTGGGGCAGTGCAGAGGTCGCAACCGGGTACCCGATACCCGTACCCTACCCGATACCCGGCTACCCGTACCCGACCGGGTACGGGTAGCCGTTCGCGACCCTGGTGCGGCCAGGTACGGGTAAGGAAACAAAACCCGTTTGCGACCTCTGGGGCAGTGTCCCATCTAATAATAATTCAAAACAATAGATACATCATGTGCCTGCAGAGCTGTGAGTCGGTGGTGGGACATGTGCACATTGCCACAGCAGCAGCAGGGTGGGTGTATTGTATAGGCCGCAGACTTCTTCATCGCAAGGCCACCAGCGACATGACGCAAATGTGAAAACACACCCCCCCCCCCCCCCAATCATGCTGCTGTCGAAATCCCAAATGGTTTCAAGCGTGTGGCGGCCCTCACCACACTGATGATGCCTTCATGGCGAAAGTGGTCCCCCCCTATGAGAATGAGTGAAAAACACCGGTACAGGACAACCTCTGTTTGCTTTCCACAAAGTAGTACTCGCTTTATCGACCCCCCCGAGAGATGATTTTTAAAATTACAACTTTTTGATGGGCAATCTGTGCCCCAGCCACCGGGCGCTGTGTCCGATTCTACGACCTGAAACTTCTTTCAAACGGTCACAAAAGGTTTCCCACCCCGATGTGTTGACGGCACTGAGCGAGCGGTGGGCATCGCAGCCATCCCACGACAGGGGCTAAGTCTTCCTCAAGTACAACCGCTGCTGACTTCACCACCAAAAAATGAACCCGTAAAAACAAAGTTTTTCACGATAAATCCTTTATATGTGTGGCGGCTACTAGAGTCCTCTCGTTCTCTGGCTTGAGATGGCTGTCACTTATGGGTCAGATGATTGCATGGCACCATTAAGCAATTGGTAATTAAATATAATATTTTTGTCCTAAAAAGTGTAAAATTTTGGGAAAAAAATTTCACAAACATTAATTGTCACGCACAACGAGTCTGTGTGGAAAATGTCAGCTCGATTGGATCACGGGAAGTGGGTTAAAAAACGACCGAAAGATTTGCACGGTCCTAAGCAAGCAAGCGAACTTAATATAAAGGATTTAAACAAGTAAACCCGTAAAAACAAAGTTTTTCACTATAAATCCTTTATATGTGTGGCGACTACTAGAGTCCTCTCGTCCTCTGGCTTGAGATGGCTGCCACCTATGGGTCAGATGATTGCATGGCAGCATTAAGCAATTGGTAATGAAATATTTTTAAAAAAATTCCCTAAAAAGTGTAAAATTTGTGAAAAAAAATTTCACGAACATTAATTGTCACGCACAACGAGTCTGTGCAAAATGTCAGCTCGATTGGATCACGGGGAGTGGGTTAAAACACGACCGAAAGATTTGCACGGTCCTAAGCAAGCAAGCAAGTGAACTTTATATAAAGGATTTTAAAAAGATGCTTCCCGATGTATTGACCCTGTAAAAGTCGAGTCATTCCGTGACCAAGATCTGGATTCGCAGCCTCGCGATTGCCCAGCTTCTGCACTCTTGCCAAAGTGCAACAGTTGATGAACTACCTATTGGAAATTATTGATCGGACTAAACATCATTTGATCCACCGTAGGAATGCGATTGGCCACTGCTGCACTATGCAACAGTGCAACAGTTGATGAACTACCCATTGGGAATTATTGATCGGACTAAACATCATTTGATCCACCGTAGGAATGCGATTGGCCACTGCTGCACTATGCAACAGTGCAACAGTTGATGAACTACCCATTGGGAATTATTGATCGGACTAAACATCATTTGATCCACCGTAGGAATGCGATTGGCCACTGCTGCACTATGCAACAGTGCAACAGTTGATGAACTACCCATTGGGAATTATTGATCGGACTAAACATCATTTGATCCACCGTAGGAATGCGATTGGCCACTGCTGCACTATGCAACAGTGCAACAGTTGATGAACTACCCATTGGGAATTATTGATCGGACTAAACATCATTTGATCCACCGTAGGAATGCGATTGGCCACTGCTGCACTATGCAACAGTGCAACAGTTGATGAACTACCCATTGGGAATTATTGATCGGACTAAACATCATTTGATCCACCGTAGGAATGTGATTGGCCACTGCTGCACTATGCAACAGTTGATGAACTACCCATTGGGAATTATTGATCGGACTAAACATCATTTGATCCACCGTAGGAATGCAATTGGCCACTGCTGCACTATGCAACAGTGCAACAGTTGATGAACTACCCATTGGGAATTATTGATCGGACTAAACATCATTTGATCCACCGTAGGAATGCGAAATTTCCACTCGTGGCTCTGAGGATAAGCACCAATATATAAAGTGTAATCCCCTGCAAGCGCTTCCAGGCTGTGCTGACTCTGTAGCTATCACAGCGGTTGAAATTATTTGTATTTTTCTCAATTTCGATTGATTCTCTAATTAGTCTTGGCCAGTAATAATTCGCTTCTGCATAACACTTCCACGTTATCAAAATTAGTTGAATGCCCTTGTTGGCAAGCATGCTCTGTCACTGTTGACAGCTGTGTTTGAGATGTAATTACCAGTCAACATCTCATTTGGGTCATTTTTATGTACCTTATACTGTATGAGATTTCTGATAATTTACATAACCAATACATTTTTCACTTTGTTTATGTAGATCGCTCGAATGCCAACGCGAGTGTTTAGTGTTGATGGCGAGTTTAGTAATTAGTCGTACGTACGGTACAAAAAAAGTTTTCCTCTAAAAAATAAAAAAAAATCTCTCTCCGCCTTGGAGCCAATCACAGTTGAGTGTCTCGCCTGTCACGTGACGCGGCGGTTTGTTTTCCCGCCAAATTTTCTGGCTCCTCCCCCTCCTCGCTGGCGGCCATTTTAGAGTCGTGAGGGGGACAAGATGGCGGCCTCGACCATGACGGCGATTCGACAGCGGTCAGTGTCACCACAATCACTCACTAACTCACTCTTACACACTTACACACTCACTATCTCACACTTACACACTCACAATCTCACTCACTCTCACACACTCTTACTCACAATCTCACTCACTCTCACACACTCACATTCTCACTCACTAGCTCTTACACACTTACACTCACTCTTACTCACACTCTTACACTCACTCACACTTACACACTCACACTCTCACTCACTATCTCACAATCTCTCACTCTTACACACTTACACTCACTCTGACAATCTCTCACTCACTCTCACTCACTATCTCTCACTGACACACTCACTCTCACTCACACTTACACACTCTCACTCACTATCACTCACTCTTAAACTCTTACACTCTCACTCACTATTTCACTCTCACTCACTCTCACTCACTATTTCACTCACACTCACAATCACGCACTCACAATCTCACACTCACTATCTCAATCACTCACACTCACTCTTACACACTCACTCACAATCTCACACTCACTCACTCACCACACTCACACTCAATCTCACTCTCTCACAAGCTCACAATCTCACTCAGTATCTCACTCACAATGACACTCACTCTTACACTCTCACACACTATCTCACACACTGACTCACTCACTCACAATCTCACACACGCACACACTGACAATCTCACACTCACTCACACACTCTCACTCACTATCTCTCACACTCTTACACACTTACACTCTCACTCTGACACATTCACACTGACACACTCACACACTCACTATCTCACACTCACTATCTCACAATCACTCACTCACTCTCACACACTCACTATCTCACTCACTCTCACACTCACACACTGACAATCTCACACTCACTCACACACTCACTATCTCACACACACTCACACTGACACACTCACTCACTATCTCACACTCACTATCTCACAATCACTCACTCTCACACACTGACAATCCCACACTCACTGACAATCTCACTCTCACACACTGACAATCTCACACTCACTCACACACTCACAATCTCACACTCACTGACAATCTCACACACACTGACAAACTTACACTCACACACTGACAATCCCACTCTCACTCACTGCCCCAACACAATGAAGGCTGCACATGGGCAAGGCCGGATTAAGATTGTGTAGGCCCCTGTACTACAAGATGCTGTGCCCCCCCCCCCCCCCAGTAATATTTACAAAAGGAAAACAAAGTTAAAGAAAAATAATAAAATGTTTTTATTTTTTACTTTTCTCTTAATATCTTTATAATTCTTTAATTAGTAAAAATAATGAGAATTTTATTATTATTTAATTATTACAAATTATAATAACATCTGTTTTTATTGGTTCTTTAGGTAAAGTCACATAGATGAAAAAATGTTTTTTTAATAAGGCTAACAAGAAATAAAATTCATCATTCACGAATGAAATTACTTTTCACTTAATCTCTGGAGGTCAATACTCTTTGGTTCTTTAGGTAAAGTCACGTAGATGAACAAAATATAATAAAATGTATTTTTTACAAGGCTAACAAGAAATAATATTCATCATTCACGAATGAAATTACTTTTCTCTTAATATCTGGAGGTCTATACTCTTTGGTTCTTTAGGTAAAGTCACGTAGATGAAAAAGATATAATAAAATGTATTTTTTACAAGGCTAACAAGAAATAATATCATTCACGAATGAAATAACTTTTCTCTTAATATCTGGAGATGTATACTCTTTGGTTCTTTAGGTAAAGTCACATAGAAGGGAAATAATAAAATAATATAAATATAAAACAATTAAAATTCTCATGACGTTTCGACTGCAACACAAGCTATCATATATTTATAGTTTTATTTTATTATTTCCCTTCTCCGTGACTTTACCGAAAGAACCAAGAATATGAAAATAATTCAATCACGACGTTTCGGAGGCAACACAAGCTTCCGTCATCAGGTGGGACAACCAGAGCACAATCACTGCCGTGAGCAGGGAACTCTTAGTGACACGCTCTTATATAGTAGGGTGAGAAGGGGGAGGAGCCAGGGAGGAGGGATGCAGGGGGGGGGGGCTCCCTGCACACGGGGGATGTCTCTGTAGTGCGTGTGTGCATGTTGTAACGTGTAAGCTATATCTGCAGTCGATTTCATGTTGTGTGTAACGCGTAAGGTATAATTCTTTGGTTCTTTCGGTAAAGTCACATATAAAGATAAAATATTAAATTGAATTAAATACTAGCATACGACGTTTCGATTGGGACACAAGCAATCATCATCAGGTATGAATTAAATAGAAAAACAAATCTAGTATACTTAGAAATGTAATGTAATACAACAGGGAGTCGGATAACATAACAGTCAACACCCTACCTGGTTGATTACGTTCTTCCTGAGAATGCTAAATTTGAAAGAGAGATTTAATCTCTCAACCAGATAGGGTGTTGACTGTTATGTTATCCGACTCTCTGTTATATTAGATTACATTTCTAAGTATACTAGATTTGTGTTTCTATTTAATTTATACCTGATGATGATTGCTTGTGTTGCAATCAAAACTTTTGTATGCTAGTATTTAATTTAAGTTATTATTTTATCTTTATACGTGACTTTACCGAAAGAACCAAAGAATAATTCCTGCAGTCACGAAAGCTCCAAATTAAGTGTAAGGTATATTTGCAGAGTCGATCGCATGGAGAAGCCCTCAACAGAGCCCCGTGCTAAAAGGCATCAATGCGACCGGTGTGCCTACAGCACGGATCACACTGGACACTTCAAGCTGCATGAGAGAACACACACGGGCGAAAACCATTCAAGTGCACCACGTGTGGGAAGGCATTTGCTCGTTTACAATATTTAAAATATCATCAGAGAACACACACGGGGGAAAAGCCATTCAAGTGCGCCATCTGCGAGAAAACATTTGTACATTCATCATATTTTCGCGTTCACCAGAGAACGCACACGGGTGAGAAGCCCTACAAGTGCACTGTGTGCATGAAGGCATTTAGCCGTATAGAAACTCCTCAAAATCATCAGAGAACACACACGGGTGAGAAGCCCTACAAGTGCACCGTGTGCATGAAGGCATTTGTCTACTCAAACTATCTTCGGATTCATCAGAGAAAGCACACGGGCGAGAAGCCATTCAAGTGCACCGTGTGTGGGAAAGGGTTTATTGATTCAGGACAACGAAAGAAGCATGAGAAGATCCATGAGAGGGTGAAATCTACTTGCGATGGTCAAAGTGCTGCTCCCATGAGTCCATCTCGCATAAAACAAGAACCGGAAGAAAATTACAACTTCGCTACGTGGCCAGGAGTGATGGTGAAGTGTGAAGAAGAGACAACGGTGAAGCGTGAAGGTCAGGGTTCGACTCCAGGTGGCGACCTGGTGGATGGAGTCGGCTTGAAGAAGGAGGATGAGAATCGAGATTATCACTTGTGATGACCCCGTTGCTTTTGAAAAAGGGGTCATTTCAGCTTGGTTGGCATTACCGGGAAAAAAAAAATGTGTTTGTCTAGTGAACTGGAAAAGGACTTTGGCCACATTCCAGGGATCCATGAGAAGGTCCATGAGAGGGTGAAATCTACTTGCGATGGTCAAAGTGCTGCTCCCATGAGTCCATCTTTCATAAAACAAGAATCGGAAGAAAATGACAACTTCGCTACGTGGCCAGGAGTGATGGTGAAGTGTGAAGAAGAGACAACGGTGAAGCGTGAAGGTCAGGGTTCGACTCCAGGTGGCGACCTCCTGGTGGATGGAGTCTGCGTGAAGCAGGAGGATGAAAATAGAGATTGTCGCTTGTGATGACCCCGTCGCTTCTGAAAAAGGGGTCATTTAGCTTGGTCGGCATTAGCGGGGAAAAATAATGTGTTTAGTAAACTGGAAAAGGACTTTGGCCATATTCCAGGGATCCATTTGTGCGCCGTTTTCTTTTTTTTTTGGGGGGGGGACTTATAAATCGCGTAAATATAAGTATATATACTGTATACCTGGTGCGGTTTGTAAACATTGCCCCCTAGGGAGACAAATGCGTTCAGCCGTATTGCTGGCCACCCACCCACTCACTAGTGTATAATGTAACATAGAGACCCATAGGCTCACAAAGAGACCCATAGACTCATAACGCAGACCAATAGATTCATCACGCAGATACCCATAGACTAATCACACATACCCTTAGACTCACACAGAGACCCATAGACTCACAAAGAGACCCATAGACTTGTCACACAGACCAATAGATTCATCACGCAGATACCCATAGACTAATCACACATACACATAGACTCACACAGAGACCCATGGACTCACAAAGAGACCCATAGACTCATAACGCAGACCAATAGATTCATCATGCAGATACCCATAGACTAATCACACAAATCCATAGACTCATCATTTAGAGACCCATAGACTCACGCAGAGCCATAGACTCGTCATACAGAGACCCATATACTCACAGACCCATAGACTCATACAGAGACCCATAGACTCACAAAGAGACCCATAGACTCATAACGCAGACCAATAGATTCATCACGCAGATATTCATAGACTAATCACACAAATCCATAGACTCATCATTTAGAGACCCATAGACACAAGAGCCATAGACTCGTCATACAGAGACCCATATACTCAGACCCATAGACTCATACAGAGACCCATAGGCTCACCACAGAGACCCATAGACTCATCATTTAGAGACCCATAGACTCATACAGAGACCCATAGACTCACCACAGAGACCATCGACTCGTCACACAGAGACCCATAGATTCACAAACACCCATAGACACAAAGACCCGTAAACTCATCATACAGAGACCCATAGACTCCCACAGAGACCCATTGTAATTTTCATAATTGCATTGTGAAAATTCGAAAGTTTTCAGAAATGTTGATTGTGCAATGTAATGTTAGATGTGTCATTACAAAAACGTGTTTGTTGTGTGTGTTATTATTGTTATTTGAAGTTTTCGTGACTGCAAGAATCCATACTCTTTGGTTCTTTCAGTAAAGTCACGTTTCGGGCGCAACACATTTTATTTTATACCTACGTGACTACCGAAAGAACCAAAGAGTATTATTGTTGTGATTTATATTCTTGACTAATATGTATGTTTATGATTATTTTCGATTGTGCACAAAGTGTATCGCGACTTGTTACTGGCTCTCTAGTTGTCTAGGGGTTTGTATTGTCAATCGTGACGACATCGATGAATCTCGCTTCAACATTCAAACGCGGCGTGTCGGGCCCAGCACGCTGCCTGTAGCAGCAGCCTGCACGTGACCCCCCCCCCTCTCCCCTGGCCTCTCCACCAAATACAACGTCAAGTCACTGGGCTTAACCAACAACTTTTACAGCCTGTCGCTCGGGCACTCTATCGGTGTGCGACGACTCAAATCTCCACCTGTTCCACGTCTCAGCTCACAACTCTTAGCTCAGTGCAGTACGACTTCTCCAAGTCCTTTATTCTGCAAGTGACTCGAAAATGAAAAAGCGTCGAGGAAAACTTTCAGCGATACTTAAGTCTGCCTCGGCAAGAACTCAAGTCTTAACTACTCGGCGCTTTTCTCCCGGCAAAACTCAACTTATGGATGATTGCGAGAACTGTACCTCAATGCACGTGATGAATGACGTCACAAAGCAACCCTTAAAGGGCCTCAATGCACGTGATGAATGACGTCACAAAGCAACCCTTAAAGAGCCTCAATGCACGTGATGAATGACGTCACAAAGCAGCCCTTAAAGGGCCTCAATGCACGTCATGAATGACGTCACAAAGCAGTCCTTAAAGGGCCTCAATGCACGTGATGAATGACGTCACAAAGCAGTCCTTAAAGAGCCTCAATGCACGTGATGAATGACATCACAAAGCAACCCTTAAAGAGCCTCAATGCACGTGGTGAATGACGTCACAAAGCAGTCCTTAAAGAGCCTCAATGCACGTGATGAATGACGTCACAAAGCAGTCCTTAAAGAGCCTCAATGCACGTGATGAATGACGCCACAAAGCAGTCCTTAAAGAGCCTCAATGCACGTGATGAATGACGTCACAAAGCAGTCCTTAAAGGGCCGCATGCAGCTCCGACGCGTCAGGCTGCCAACCCCCTGGGTCTTGTCAATTGCAGCCTGCGGAATTGTACGTCTTGGTCATGTGACTTACTAACTGTTTACTATATATTTCACCAGGCAAGGCCCACTGAGATAGAGGTCTTTTTTTCCGAAAGCGACCTCGCCGAATGAGGTGGCTTATCACGTGGACTTTTATAGCAGCGGCCAATGCACATGGAGGGGAAAAGCCGGAGGGTGCCGTGAAAAAAATCCACACAACCATGGGGAGAGAGATGCGCAAACTCCAAATATACAGCAGCAGGCGTCGTCAGGGTCGAGATCAAACCCACGACCTCCTGTACACCAGGCGAGATAGTCAACATCTGCTAGCCACCATGATGATGAGAGACACTCAAACTCCAAACACAGCAGCAGGCGTCGTCAGGGTCGAGATCAAACCCACAACCTCCTGTACACCAGGTGAGATAGTCAACATCTTCCAGCCACCATGATGATGAGAGACACTCAAACTCCAAACATACAGCAGCAGGCGTCGTCAGGGTCGAGATCAAACCCACAACCTCCTGTACACCAGACGAGATAGTCAACATCTGCTAGCCACCATGATGATGAGAGACACTCAAACTTCAAACATACAGCAGCAGGCGTCTTCAGGGTCGAGATCAAACCCACGACCACCTGTACACCAGGCGAGATAGTCAACATCTGCTAGCCACCATGATGATGAGAGACACTCAAACTCCAAACATACAGCAGCAGGCGTCGTCAGGGTCGAGATCAAACCCACGACCTCCTGTACACCAGGCGAGGTAATCAACATCTGCTAGCCACCATGATGATGAGAGACACTCAAACTCCAAACATACAGCAGCAGGCGTCGTCAGGGTCGAGATCAAACCCACAACCTCCTGTACACCAGGCGAGATAGTCAACATCTGCTAGCCACCATGATGATGAGAGACACTCAAACTCCAAACATACAGCAGCAGGCGTTGTCAGGGTCGAGATCAAACCCACGACCTCCTGTACACCAGGCGAGGTAATCAACATCTGCTAGCCACCATGATGATGAGAGACACTCAAACTCCAAACATACAGCAGCAGGCGTCGTCAGGGTCGAGATCAAACCCACGACCTCCTGTACACCAGGAGAGGTAATCAACATCTATCCACCGTGGTTCCCCTCCGATGTTATAATCTCGTGGATAAATGAGGAGTCCTGTAATGCTCTGCGAGTTCTTCTGAATGGTCACATGGCCTGTCGGTAGCTAGGGACGAGCTTATCGGGTATCTCAATAAAGCTGTCGTATTTTTGGGGAACATCGGGGCCGCCGCTCGCTCCGACAAACGCAACTCCCTCGTGGTCTCTCGACTTCTCAGCCTCGACTCGACAAAATCAACTGGAACTTCGCCTGATGGGGCGGGGGCGAAATGGAGATTGCGCGCTCACCCGGGATGCAAAGCTGCCAAGGGCACCGAATATTTCACATCTTGAGAAGGAGCTTCGCGGATGTTGAAGTTATGTTTAATGATAGAATATAGTATTGTCATCGGTATGACGTACCTATGCCAAGTTTGCAGTCGATACGACATTGTGAAGACGGTTAAAAGTGAGTTTCAAGATTTGAGGATACAACAACCGACGGAGTGAGTGACATAAAAGCGTGTAAAATGTTTTAAAAATATGTTTTGGATGTTTTATGATAGAATATCGTGTTGTCATCAGTATGACGTAGATATTTCAAGTTTGCAGTCGATAGCACATTGGGAAGTGGGTAAAATTATGAGTTGGAGAAGACGTTTTTTGGAGGATACAACAGACTGAGTGAGTTACATAAAAGCGTGTAAAATGTTTAAAAATATGTTTTGGATGTTTTATGATAGAATATCGTGTTGTCATCAGTATGACGTAGATATTTCAAGTTTGCAGTCGATAGCACATTGGGAAGTGGGTAAAATTATGAGTTGGAGAAGACGTTTTTTGGAGGATACAACAGACTGAGTGAGTTACATAAAAGCGTGTAAAATGTTTAAAAATGTGTTTTGGATGTTTTATGATAGAATATCGTGTTGTCATCAGTATGACGTATGTATTTCAAGTTTGCAGTCGATAGCACTTTGGGAAGTGGGTAAAATTTGAGTTATTAGAGAAGATGTTTTTTGGAGGATACAACAGACTGAGTGAGTTAAATAAAAGCGTGTAATAAAAAGAGGATGTCACTCCCCTGTCTGTGTGCTTTTACATCGCACGGGGCGGTGTTCGTGCAATGAGTTTGGCGAGTTTGTTTAATGTAATCATCACACCCACCCACCCATTTCATTGCATTATTTATTAACGAGCTTTAATATAATTTCTGCCTTTTGTTCAACCGTCTGAGGTCGCTGGGATTCATTATAAGTGTTAATGGAATTGATTTGAACTGTATCACGGATAGTCATAATCTTTGGGTTTTTTCGGTAAAGTCACGTAGGTAAAAATTTTTTATTAATAAAAGTAAAATAAAATAAAAATCACGACGGTTCCACCTGAAGACGGAAGCTTGTGTTGCCTCCGAAACGTTGTGATTTTTATTTTACTTTTATTAATTTTTTACCTACGTGACTTTACCGAAAAAAACAAAGAATATGAATCCTTGCAGCCACGAAAGCTTCAAATCTAGAATGTATCACGGATCTTTGCGATTTATTTATTGCTTTATGACCTTTAACAATGAGGCCCCCATTGAGATACAGCACATTCATGCATATAATGAAATTTGATTTAAGTCTGACCACCTTGATGTATCACATCGTGATGTGAGTGAAAAGGAATAACACAATTGGGTTTCACAATAGCTTCGTGTCTTTCTGCATGCTGAGCATCTTTGGTCTTGGCCATGGTGGAGAGTTTGGAATCTGATTGATTGCTTCTGTGAACAGGTGTCTTTTATACAGGTAACAAGCTGAGATTAGGAGCACTCACTTTAAGAGTGTGCTCCTAGGAGACGTGACGTCATCGCACTGAACGGCACACCTGACGTCACGTCCCCATTTTACTCCTCTACACATATAATGAAATTTTATTTAAGTCTGACAACATTGATGTATCACATCGTGATGTGAGTGAAAATAACACCATTGGGTTTCACAATAGCTTCATGTCTCTCTGTATGCTGAGCGTCTTTCACACCGTACGTAGTCAACCACGCTAATCGCCATGTGTTAGGCTACTAAATACGGGTAAACTCTGGTTATCCGCGTCTCATTTGGGGATTGTTGAGTTTATCCACTTCTAATTTGGGGAATGTGGCATTGCAACACCAAGCCCTGAAAAGAGACCGCACATTTATTGTCACGCAGTGATGTCAGTGTACAAATTACTGCGAAAAAACACGGTGACAGAGGAGCAGTGGCAACACAAGCCAACAATCTTGTCAGAATTATAAAATTGTACATTTACATGCGATAACAAGTACATGTTCAAAACTTTGTGACGTATAGGGGTTGGAATTCAAGCATACTTTCAAGGTGACACTGCAACAATACACATGCTAACAGACGATACAATTGTTTAAAATGAAAACGTAATTGCAATACTCAAGCATGTTTTTACATTTCGAATTTGTCTCAGAGGAAACATTCTATATCGCGACGGAATCCACGCACACGCAAATTACTAGGAATTGAGTAAAATTGCTTTAGAATTATTACTTAGAGAACACAATCATCTCCACACTCGTGCTTAAATGTGGGAGTCACAGCCTTAGGGCTGAAAATAAGATTTCAGAGCTCACGGGAGTGAGGCCATTGTCTGAAAGGCACGGCCATTTTAGAGCCTCGGGGATTCTACCGCTGGGCCTAGGGGATTTTTGCGCGGTTTCTGCTCCGATGGCAGCCAACGGTATCGGCCCCCGCTGAGGGTGATCCTACATCACTCCCTGAGGGGGACCCTTCGCCGTGTCTCTCTCTCTGGGTTCGGCGCTGCCGTCAGCCCGACCGCGGAGCCTTCAACGGAACCCCACCACCACCACCGCCGGCCCGTCGATCGCCGTGCCCGGGGGCTCTGCGCCCGTCAGCGGCGCCGGCTTTTCCAGCGGCCGTCGCCGGTACGTATGGTAGTAGTGGTAGTTGTAGTACTACTACTACTAGTGGTACGTGTGGTACTAGTTGTACTACTACTAGTGGTACGTGTGGTAGTAGTGGTACGTGTGGTAGTAGTGGTACGTGGGTAGTAGTGGTACGTGTGGTAGTAGTGGTACGTGTGGTACTAGTGGTACGTGTGGTAGTAGTGGTACTAGTGGTACGTGCGGTAGTAGTACGTGTGGTAGTAGTGGTACGTGTGGTAGTAGTGGTACGTGTGGTAGTAGTGGTACGTGTGGTACTAGTGGTACGTGCGGTAGTAGTACGTGTGGTAGTAGTGGTACGTGTGGTAGTAGTGGTACGTGTGGTAGTAGTGGTACTAGTGGTACGTGTGGTACTAGTGGTACGTGTGGTACTAGTGGTACGTGTGGTAGTAGTGGCACTAGTGGTACGTGTGGTACTAGTGGTACGTGTGGTACTAGTGGTACGTGTGGTACGTGCGGTAGTAGTGGTACGTGTGGTAGTAGTGGTACGTGCGATAGTAGTGGTACGTGGGTAGTAGTGGTACGTGTGGTAGTAGTGGTACGTGTGGTAGTAGTGGTACGTGCGGTAGTGGTACGTGCGGTAGTAGTGGTACGTGTGGTAGTAGTGGTACGTGTGGTAGTAGTGGTACGTATGGTAGTAGTGGTACGTGCGGTAGTGGTACGTGTGGTAGTAGTGGTACGTGCGGTAGTAGTGGTACGTGCGGTAGTAGTGGTACGTGTGGTAGTTGTGGTACGTGTGGTACTAGTGGTACGTGTGGTAGTAGTGGCACTAGTGGTACGTGTGGTACGTGTGGTACTAGTGGTACTAGTGGTACGTGTGGTACTAGTGGTACGTGTGGTACTAGTGGTACGTGTGGTAGTAGTGGCACTAGTGGTACGTGTGGTACGTGTGGTACTAGTGGTACGTGTGGTACTAGTGGTACGTGTGGTACGTGTGGTACGTGTGGTACTAGTGGTACGTGTGGTACGTGCGGTACTAGTGGTACGTGTGGTACTAGTGGTACGTGCGGTAGTAGTGGTACGTGCGGTAGTAGTACGTGCGGTACTAGTGGTACGTGCGGTAGTAGTGGTACGTGTGGTAGTAGTGGTACGTGTGGTAGTAGTGGTACGTGTGGTACTAGTGGTACGTGTGGTAGTAGTGGCACTAGTGGTACGTGTGGTACTAGTGGTACGTGTGGTACTAGTGGTACGTGTGGTACTAGTGGTATTAGTGGTACGTGTGGTACTAGTGGTAGTAGTGGTACTAGTGGTACGTGTGGTACTAGTGGTACGTGTGGTACGTGCGGTACTAGTGGTACGTGCAGTAGTAGTGGTACGTGCGGTAGTAGTGGTACGTGCGGTAGTAGTGGTACGTGTGGTAGTAGTGGTACGTGTGGTAGTAGTGGTACTAGTGGTAGTAGTGGTACGTGTGGTACTAGTGGTACGTGTGGTACTAGTGGTACGTGTGGTACTAGTGGTACGTGTGGTACTAGTGGTAGTAGTGGTACTAGTGGTACTAGTGGTACGTGTAGTACTAGTGGTACGTGTGGTACTAGTGGTACGTGTGGTACTAGTGGTACGTGCGGTACTAGTGGTACGTGTGGTAGTAGTGGTATGTGTGGTAGTAGTGGTACGTGCAGTACTAGTGGTACGTGTGGTACTAGTGGTACGTGTGGTAGTAGTGGTAGTGGTACGTGTGGTAGTAGTGGTACGTGTGGTAGTAGTGGTACGTGCGGTAGTAGTGGTACGTGCGTTAGTAGTGGTACGTGCGGTAGTAGTGGTACTAGTGGTACGTGTGGTACTAGTGGTACGTGTGGTAGTAGTGGTATGTGTGGTACTAGTGGTACGTGTGGTACTAGTGGTACGTGCGGTACTAGTGGTACGTGTGGTAGTAGTGGTACGTGCGGTAGTAGTGGTACTAGTGGTACGTGTGGTACTAGTGGTACGTGTGGTACTAGTGGTACGTGCGGTACTAGTGGTACGTGTGGTAGTAGTGGTACGTGTGGTAGTAGTGGTACGTGTGGTACTAGTGGTACGTGCGGTACTAGTAGTGCGTGGGTAGTAGTGGTACGTGCGGTACTAGTGGTACGTGTGGTACTAGTGGTACGTGTGGTACTAGTGGTACTAGTGGTCCGTGTGGTAGTAGTGGTACGTGCGGTAGTAGTGGTACGTGTGGTAGTAGTGGTACGTGTGGTAGTAGTTGGTACTAGTGGTACGTGTGGTACTAGTGGTACGTGCGGTACTAGTGGTACGTGCGGTAGTAGTGGTACGTGTGGTAGTAGTGGTACGTGTGGTACTAGTGGTACTAGTGGTACGTGCTGTACTAGTGGTACGTGCGGTACTAGTGGTACGTGCGGTACTAGTAGTAGTGTAGTACTAGTGGTACGTGTGGTACTAGTGGTACGTGTGGTACTAGTGGCTGGAGGCGATTAGTCAACAGCTGCCGACATCATGACCAGCGCCGCCATTGTGGATCGTGAATCGTGATTTCGATTCTCCTTTTCGAGTCGATCCGGAAAAGTGCCTCGGGCTTGAAACGTCGATTCCTTGGAATCCAACGGAGATCGATTCGCGGGCAAGCGAATCGTTTACTAAAGCGATTCCTTTGATCACGTGACACGCGCACCCCCCACTGATTGGCTCGCATCGCCTCCCTCCTCAAAACCACCCCCCCCCCAGCACGTGACAGCCCCTCCCCCCACCCTCGTGTCACGTGGTGTAGTGTGTAGTCTATATTACTGTAGTCTATATTTCGATTTAAAGCTTTCGTGACTGCAGGGATTCATCTTCTTGATTTTTTCGGTAAAGTCACGTAGAAGGGAAAAAATAAAATAATAAAAATAAAACATTATAAAATAATATTATATAATAAAATACTATTTTATTATGTTTTATTTTTATTATTTTATTATTTCCCTTCTACATGACTTTACCGAAAAAACCAAGAAGATACTGTAGTGTATAGTGTAGTGTATAGTAGTTTAGTGTATAGTAGTGTAGTGTATAGTAGTGTATTGTTTAGTACTGTAGTGTATAGTGTAGTGTATAGTTGTGTAGTGTATAGTGTAGTGTATAGTGTCATGTGTAGTATAGTGTAGTGTATAGTAGTGTACTGTATAGTAGTGTAGTGTATAGTGTAGTGTATAGTAGTGTAGTGTATAGTGTATAGTTGTATAGTGTATAATAGTGTAGTGTATAGTGTATAGTAGTGTAGTGTATAGTGAATAGTAGTGTAGTGTATAGTGTATAATAGTGTAGTGTATAGTAGTGTAGTGTATAGTGTATAATAGTGTAGTGTATAGTAGTGTAGTGTATAATAGTGTAGTGTATAGTGTCATGTGTAGTTTAGAGTAGTGTATAGTAGTGTAGTGTATAGTAGTGTAGTGTATAGTAGTGTAGTGTATAGTAGTGTAGTGTATAGTAGTGTAGTGTATAGAAGTATAGTGTATAATAGTGTATAGTAGTGTAGTGGTGGGAGGCTGATGCCGGGTGGTGGGGGGCTCAACGACACATCCACAACTCACGCGAGATCTGACCCCCCAAAGAGAAGACCTTTATTTGTGAATAACTCGGCGTCAAACTCGCAACAGGAAACTTAAAAGGCGATTTGAAGCTTTCGTGGCTGCAGGAATCCATCCTCTTTGATTCCTTTGGTAAAGTCACGTGGGTAGAAATAAATAAAACAAAAATAAAAATTTCGATTTAAAGCTTTCGTGACTGCAGGGATTCATCTTCTTGGTTCTTTCGGTAAAGTCACGTAGAAGGGAAGTAATAAAATAATAAAAATAAAACACAATATTTTATTGTTTCATTGTGTTATATTTTATTATTTTATTACTTCCCTTCTACGTGACTTTACCGAAAGAACCAAGAAAAATAAAATATGTATTCACACCTACGGGACTTTACCGAAAGAACCGAAGAGTAATGAAACTTAAACTGAGATGCGTAGATATTTCTCCGATCGGACAGCCCTTCCCTTCCTAGAGGCGGCCTTGACCTCTTCTTGTTTTTCTCCGAATCTTCCACTTCTGCTGCTGCCGCCGCCGCTTCGTGTTTCTTGCCCGGCTGCACTTGGGGGCTTCTGCTCACGGCCACCGCGGCCGAGTGTGAGGCCGGAGACCCCCGCCGTCCTCCCTCTCCGCCTCCCCCACCTCTCCCTGTTCCACTCTCTCCGTGTCCCCACACTGCCCTGGCCCGTCGGGGCGATTGGAAAATCGTCAGGTCCAGCCGCCGCTCTATCGCGCGCAGGTAGCCTTGCAGCTGCAACGCATCCGCCGCCGTTATCGCCATCTGCCGGGGGGCGGCCTCCTCTGTCTCGGCCGCGTCGGGAGGAGGAGGAGGACGAGGAGGAAGAGGATTGACCTTCGCAATCCTGTTGATGACAACAGCAACAACAGCGCGTTTTAAATGCTCACCGTTAGTCTTGGCAAAGTGTATGCAGACCAGAGGTCGCAAACGGGTTTGATTCCTTACCCCGTACCCTACCCGAAATGAGTGACAAACGGCGACTCACCAGTGACTCACAACCTACCCGTACCCGGCCGCACCAGGGTCACAAACGGCTACCCGGCTACCCGTACCCGGCCGGGTACGGGTAGCCGGGTATCGGGTAGGGTACGGGTATCGGGTACCCGGTTGCGACCTCTGATGCAGACGGTCCCCTGGGTTATGGAAGGGTTAGGTTCCCGAGAGCGAGCCGTAGCCCAAAGTTCCCGCTGTGTCGGAATCTGACAATTGTCCCCCAAAATCAAAGATAAATTCCATTGACCTTCATTCTGATGATTGAGGAGGCATGAGCTGCCCGCCTTATGCCTCCTCGCTCCACTACACCGGAGTTGAAAGTGTTTTGTCCCATTGCAAAATGAGCAAAAAAAAGCAGCATGGAATATCATTACACTGGTCAACAAAAAAAAACATTTTTTCTGGCCTGGACTTTTGCAGCTGTTCTAGACTAATTTCAGGGTGCTGATTCCAAATCTGATCTCAGATTTGCTCTATCACATCTCTATTTTTTTTTATGCTATCGGCATACCCCATTTCATTGATTTACCCGAAATTAACAAAAAAAAAACTTATGATTGCAAGTTGTTGCGAGTCAGTGACTGCTTAGTGTTTAAAATATGGTGCTGTATTTTAGGATAGTGTGTTTACAATATAATTTTAAGTAAATATCCACATTTATTTAATATTTTTCTTATGCACTTTTTATTGAAAATGCAATATTTGATATCTCAAAACCTGACGTGAGGTCCCATGATGTCATCGAATATTTTTTATCGGTGAAAACAAACGGCATCCGATGCGATGACCGTGGTCAAAAAAAAAAATATAGCGAGAGACATTTCCGCCCGCGATATTTTTCCTCTCCCCCCAATAATTTCAAGTGGGATCTGCCGAAGTGCGGGCACGCGGCGCGCCCTCCCGTCGAATGAGGGCACTGGCTGAGCAACGAACGTGTCGCAGAGGTCGCAAACGGGTTTTGATTCCTTACCCGTACCCGTACCCGCCGCACCAGGGTCGCAAACGGCTACCCGTACCCGGCCGGGTACGGGTACCCGGGTATCTTGTAGGGTACAGGTATCGGGTACACGGCTGCGACCACTGACGTGTCGGCAGCGACGACGCACGTCCAGTTTCAAGTGCCGCGTGAAAGATCCGAGTGACAGCGGAGGGAGTTAGTGACATGGGTTGGCAGCCGTAGCAGTTGTAGAACATCACCACTGAAGGCCTGTGCAACAGAAGTTAGCAGCCGTAGCAGTTGTAGAACATCACCACTGAAGGCCTGTGCAACAGAAGTTAGCAGCCGTAGCAGGTTGTAGAACATCACCACTGAAGGCCTGTGCAACACTAGTGCCTAAGGTCTCGGGTGTGGACCAAACAACTTCAAGGACAGTGCATATTATTATCATTATCAGAGTTGTTTCTTTTTGTTTGCCTTCTTGACTACTTGTGTTGTGGTTATTGCAAACATTATGCCTTGTATAAAGTGTCAGTTTTGTACCAGTTTAAAAGGTAAAACACCTACTTACTATATTTTGCCACTGGTAAAGGCAGATGTCTCATAGTGTATGATGCCTTGTATAAAGGTGTCAGTTTTTGTACCAGTTAAAGGGTAAAACCTACTACTATATTTTGCCACTGTAAAGGAGATGTCTCATAGGTCTAATGCCTTGTATAAAGGTGGTCCCAGTTTTTGTACCAGTTTAAAGGGTAAAACCTACCACTATATTTTGACACTGCTAAAGGAGATGTCTCATAGCGCTGTAAATACCGTTGCCGGCGCTTGGCTCGGCTGCCCGGCAGCAGATCCCTGAGAGCGCCCATCCCCAGGTGCCACATCTCGGCCAGGTCGAGAGCCAGGCTGAGGCAGCCCACGGCGTACATGACGTGCAGGAAGACGGTCTTCTCCGTGGGCCTCGACACGAAGCAGTCGACGAAGTGGACGCAGGGGTAGCGGCGGGGGCACACAAAGCGGGGGATCACCTCCAAGCCGTACATCACGTACTGGCCCAGAAGGAAACCCGCTTCGGCCACCGTGCGCAGGACGAGCTGCAGCGCGTAGGCCCACATGAGGCCGTCGGCCCTGATAGCGCGACGCCCGTCGTGCCGTCTAAAGTCGTTCTTCTTGACCTCGCCGCCGCCGCCGCCGGCGCCGGCCTCGTCGGCAAACTCCCCTCCTTGGTCGCCTCGCGAGCTTTCTGACCTGCGGATAACGACAGCGGGAGTAAAAGTTAAAAATCTCCTTCTCGCAAGAACAAAGAGTAGAATTAAGGTTTTTTTGGGGGACATCGCCGTTATCGTCGTCGTTGTAACTTTACTAGGCCTAGTAGTAGGTTTTTACCCTTTCAACTGGTACAAAAACTGACACCTTTATACAAGGCATCATGTTTGCAATAACCACAACACAAGTAGTCAAAATGCAAACAAAAATAAACAACTTTGATAATGATAATAATATGCACTGTCCTTGAAGTTGATTGGTCCAAACCCGAGACGGCTTTCTTTAGAGCCTAGTCTCCATTGGTGTTGGACCAGATGACACCAGAAGGCGTACAACTCAAAGACAGCGCACCATCAGAGTATTGAGAGCTCGGGGTAAGCATTTACACTATGAGATGTCTCCTTTACCAGTGGCAAAATATAGTAGTAGGTTTTTACCCTTTCAACTGGTACAAAAACTGACACCTTTATACAAGGTATCATGTTTGCAATAACCACAACACAAGTAGTCAAAATGCAAACAAAAATAAACAACTTTGATAATGATAATAATATGCACTGTCCTTGAAGTTGATTGGTCCAAACCCGAGACGGCTTTCTTTAGAGCCTAGTCCCCATTGGTGTTGGACCAGATGACACCAGAAGGCGTACAACTCAAAATGATGCCTTGTATAAAGGTGTCAGTTTTTGTACCAGTTGAAAGGGTAAAAACCTACTACTATATTTTGCCACTGGTAAAGGAGATGTCTCATAGTGTAACTTCACTAGACCTCTGTATCCTGTGTATGGCGAAGGCGAGGTAGAGAATGCTTGGCGTCGCCACGGTGATAATCTGAAAGATCCAGAAGCGCACGTAGGACAGGGGAGCGAAGGTGTCGTAGCACATGTTCGTGCAGCCCGGCTGTTGGGAGTTGCACATGAACGAGCTCTGCTCGTCGTGGTAGATGGATTCGCCCGCCACGATCGTCAGCATGATGCGCAAGATCAGGAACGTGGTGAGCCACAGCTTGCCCAGGTACGTCGAGTGCAAAGATATTTCCTCCAACAAACTCGTCAGGAAGTTCCAGCTCATTGTGACCACCGGCTCGCCAGAAGCGTGCCCACCTGAGAATTCAAGAAGA